>NC_029772.3:97548334-97592258 GCF_000817695.3 Arachis duranensis | reverse complement strand
TAGCAATGCAACTTACGTAGTTTTGTATTTTACGATATATATATATATGAAAAGAAAAAAAAAATTATAAATTCAGCACTCAAACACTTATAATATATTTAGTGTGGGGGTATCTGTTACTAAGTCCATAGCTTTCAATATATATTGTAGCTTCCTATATTGTAACCTTATGGGTATAACATCTTTACTATTATATAAATAAAGGGTCACAGAGATGGTGAGAACTGAGGCACTGTGTTGATCTGAACTGCATCTTCTGGAGATACTTTATTGATGATTCATCTTCTGAATTCTCTTTCTCAGCTATCAATATTCTGCAGGTTCGAGTTTTATTTGATTATTAATTACTCTAATTTTTACTCTTATATAATAATTTGTTTCTATTTTATGTTTAAATTTTATCAGAACTTTAGAAATGGTTTTAGACTTAAATTGTTTCTATCGTCAATGATGTATTAGATCTCCTTTCTTCCACATTTTAATTCATAAGCTAGAAATTCATCAAAATACAAATTGATAATTTGAATTTTATAATCACGGTTGAGAGTATTTTTCATTTTTTTATGTATTCTTAATGTTTAAAAGTTTTATATTATTATTGAGTATTGAATATTGACATCTAATTATGAATTGTTATGTTATTAGTTAGTAGAATAAAATAAAAAATGCTCTCAACGAGTAAAAGATGCAAGAAGAAAAAAAATATGAATTTCTTTCAATAAACTTGACTTATGTTTTTAATTTTTATAGTTCAAAGCCCCAAAAAACACTACAAACATACCATACGAGATTTTGATTAACACAAACCTTAAGAGATTCATCCCATCTTTTTTGGATTTAGCAAAGGTTATAAAATTAGCTATTAATAGAAAACATAGATAGAATAATAAGTTAATAACTACTAGAATAATAACTACTAAAATTATAAGTTTAACTGCGGTAAGTCATCCCCAATTACTAGAAACATGAATCATTATGAAAGCTTTACTACAAAACCAGTGGTATGAAATTGTTTAGTATCTTTTTTTCTCAATTTCAAACCTAATCTCAGTCAAATCTAAGCCATGATTTTCGTAAAAATTTCCTGTTGAAACTAATCAGATTTATTCATGATAGATTTAGACGATTAGCTTTCCTATTATGCAGCAAAACTTTTACTAGCAATAATATTTATTAACTTGTAGAAAATTTATTGAAGCTTTACTAATAATAAATTTTTAGCTAAAATACTTACGGATATAGACCAAAAAAGAGAAAATATTACCCAATAGTTAATTTTTATATTTTTTTTTATTTTTTACAATTATAATTGTTTAGCCAAGAAAGATTAGTTTCCTAATAAAACCTTGGGGTGAGTATTTAACATTAAGGAGGAACTAGCTAGGGTTTAAAAGAAGTAAGGATTTTGAAGGTAATACATAATAATAAAGCATTAAGGCATAAGTAGAGAGGCGTGCGTGGTGGGTCAAAGGCGTTACTCCGCAAATTTACAAGTGACTCAGGTACAGCTACCAGTGACTGAGAACACACTATATTTGGAGAGGGAGTGTGTACGTGTTGGGTGTGTGTGGTGTGGGGACGAGCATGACGCACCATGTGACGCAACCAATGGGAACACAGAAAAATAAAAGGAATAAAAGTATATATAAAACCTTTTTTAAATAAAATCCCAAGAAATTCGAAATAGCAAAAAGTGAAGGCTTAACCCAAATTATAGGCGACCCTATAGCACCGGTCAGACTAAGTCACCCAAACTTAAAGTGAACCCATTTTCTCTTTCTCCATTCTCCCCCCTCTGACTGCGTCACTCTTTTCTTCTTTCTTCTCCACGTCTCTCTGTCCCTTTCTCTCTATATTTTTTCACCTCTTTTTTTCTTATTTATGGACACAGCAGGATGGGCTCTCACTCTTGATTCCTCTTCTTCATTTTCCTCTTCTAAGAGTTCTGCCATCCGCCACAGCAACAAAAGCCACGTCAGCACCATGTTCCCAACCTTGGGAGGGTTTTCTGCCACCGATCCATCCATGTCGTCAGATCATAACAATCGAGCGGTTGTGGGCGAAGTCGACTTCTTCAACACCTCATCATCCTCATCCGTTAAGAACCAGACTTGTACTCATGGAAGCCTTTCCGAGTTTAATCTCCACGTAAATGTATGCTTCATCCTCATCTCATTTCTTTCAATTATTCTACTCGATATGATTTTAATTTCTCTCAACCTTTCCTTGCGTGTAATAAATTGTAGACTGGTCTGCAACTCCTTACTGCCAACAGTAAAAGCGATCAATCTACGGTGGATGATGGGGTTTCATCAGACACTGAAGATAAGCGCCCAAAAACCACCCAGGTATTTCTATTTCTTTTTACGGTAATAAATTGTATCCATAGATATATAACAGAAAAAGATTAGCCCTATAAGGGAATTCTAGTAATTATTATGGTTATAGAATAGTATTTTTTATTTTTTAATATGACTTACTAAATTGTTTTTATTCTGATCTATTGAGATATTGAGATACATTTTTTATGTTTTAGCTGGTACAAGTGCAAGAAGAACTCCAACGTGTGAATTCAGAGAACCAAAAGCTAAAGGAGACGCTCAACCATATGAGAAGTAGCTACATGAATTTGCAAATGCAAGTTGCCGCATTAATGCAACACCAACAGAAACAGCAAGTTTCCGAGACCACCACAGAAAATCATGAGGTAATATTGAAGAAAACTCTCTATACCTGTTTGAAATTGATGAATCTGGTGATCGAATTGTTACTGAATTTAAATTCAGGTAGGAAAAGTAAAAGGTGATGATGAGAAAAAGGAAGGGCGTAGTAGTGGAGGTGGAGGAATGATACCAAGACAGTTGCTTGATTTAGTTGCAAGTGGCACAGCCGAAGTAGACGATCAAGTATCTAATTCTTCTTCAGAAGAAAGAACTCGATCCAGCACACCTCAAAACCATAAAAACAGCAATGGCAAAATGGAGAATACTGGAGAGGATTTAGAATCATCACAACAAGGTTGGGATAATCCCAACAAGTTTCAGAGACTGAACCCTGCCACAGATCAATCCACTGCAGAAGCCACCATGCGAAAAGCTCGTGTCTCTGTCCGCGCCCGATCAGAAGCCCCTATGGTACCTATCCAAACTACTGCCTTAATTTGTATAATTCAAAACGTTTAAAAATTAATTAATTAATTGACAAAATCATTCAGATCAGCGACGGGTGCCAATGGCGAAAATATGGACAAAAGATGGCTAAGGGAAACCCTTGTCCTCGAGCATATTACAGATGCACCATGGCAGTTGGTTGCCCAGTTCGGAAACAAGTGAGTGCTCTTATTTGATATAAATCTAAAATCGAATTGGAACAATAATTTTATTAATAACTACTTAATTTATTAATTTATTAAATAATTTTATTAATTTTATCAATAATTTTATTAAATTTTGGCCAAAATATAATTAACAAAAAAAAATAAATAATTTTATATTATTAAATCAAATCTCACACTATTAAAAAATCATTAATAACTACTTAATTATTATAAATCACATATCATTCTTCTTAGAAAATTATTAAACTTAATTAATATATTGTTACATTTATCAGGTTCAACGTTGTGCGGAGGATAGAACAATATTGATAACGACATACGAAGGGACGCACAACCACCCACTGCCGCCTGCTGCGATGGCGATGGCGTCCACAACGGCGGCGGCGGCTAGCATGCTTCTCTCTGGATCAATGTCAAGCGCTGACGGAATAATGAACTCGAGCATGATGGCCAGAGCGATTCTTCCGTCTTCAAGCATGGCAACGCTATCAGCATCAGCACCATTCCCAACCGTCACACTCGACCTCACGCACCAACCGAACGCGTTGCCTTTGCAGTACCACCAACGGCAACAACAACAACATCCTCACGCGCAATTGCCGCAAGTGATTGCACAAGCGCTCTATAACCAATCCAAATTCTCTGGCCTTCAATTGTCTCAAGATGTTGGTTCTTCCCAAGCTTCAAGGCTACCGTCGTTGCACCCTAACCAAAATAATCCCTTGCTCGCCGACAAGGTCAACGCCATCACCAACGATCCTAACTTCACGGCGGTCGTCGCAGCCGCCATTTCCTCCATCATCGGTGGGGCTCATCAAAATAACAACGCCAACAACTCCGACGCAAATCCCAATATCATCAACAGTGCTACAGTCGGCAGCTTTTCAGGAAATTAGAGTATTAAATTTCTTTCTACATACCTTTTCAAATTTTTTGGTCAGACGTTTTACTTCTTTTTTTTTTTGGTTTAAATGTTTTACGTGGGAAAGGGAAAATGAATTAATTAGTGTTCATAGACTTTGTTGTCCACGTTATGGTGGTAGGGTTTAGAACATAAAAAGTCTTCATTCTTTGTTTATTTATTTGATCTTGAATAATTCGGATTCAACATGTTCAGAGTAAATAGACATGCAAAGAAAAAATGTAATGTAAACATCATATCTTTAAATTATCGGTTTCATATTTTAATATACTGTATTAATGTTTGGTCTGCATCTGTATTGATAATATTGAATAAGAGCCAGGAAATACCTACCTGTTAGTGCCTGATTGGTCAACAAATACGGCCCTTGCAGTAATTGAATTTGATAGGTGGACTAGGAGACTTCTCAGCAGTTACGTGTGTGTGCGTAGCCATAAACAACAACAGATCATATCATTTATTAGGTTATGAATAACGTATAGTAGGGAAGTCAACTGTACATGCTGCACGAAATATATGAAGAATTAGTAGGTAAGAGGTGAAATGGTAGACTTTGAAATTTGAATTGATTGGAAATTTGTAATACGTTTTTGACTTATGAGGCTGTTTTTTATTGGGATCACGTTCGTGATAGTGCCATCTTAATGGCATGAAATTGAACTACGTAGTATTTGATTATTGAAGTATTCAAAGCAAAACCAATCAATCACGTGACTGCATTTACACTAGGATTAGGGCTATTCATACATGTCAACGTTTGCTGTTTCCGCGATAGCACCGTACCCATCCACCGTACACATGGGTCTCTTCTTCGGCTTTTATTCGACTCAATCCACAGGAAGCTGATGACCCTTGTATATTTATTTTCTGTGCATTTACTTTATAGATTTAATTAATATGTCTTGTGGAAGCAGGGAAATTAAACAATAATATCCTTTGAATAGTTCACGTGCTTGCATGTGCCGGAGAAGATTAACTTGGATTTTATGTCAGCTCCCCAACCTTGGTGGAAGCAAGGAAGCTATCCTCATCAGATCAGCTAGTTTAATTTTGGGGCAACAAGCTGCTTTATGTATACGCAGTACTTAGATTAAGATTTATAATTTTTTATTTTTTTATCAATAGTAAAAAGGAGAAAAATGTAAGTCCAACGCAATATATAAGATATAACATATTTAACTGCTAAATTGTGAGTTTAAGTGTTTAACTGAGGTTAAAATCTATATTTATTCCAATATAATGAAAAAAAAAGTTATTCGTAGAGTATTTATCTATAATCGATAAACCCGCAATATAAGTATTGCTTAATTCAATAAAATTGATGCAAGTAAAATAGACCCGTGTTCATATCTGTTGAAAGCATAAATTATTAGACTCGTCAGTATCTGAAATCACACAACATATACATCAAGAACTGAGAAATTTTGGTGGTGGTGGTTTAGCAAATGATATAACATATAACGGATGACATATTATCTGACATTTTGGTGAAAAACTAAGAGACAGGTTTGGATGATGTTATTGATTTTGTTTATCTGGTTATATTATTGATTTTATCAGCTGAAAATTATTTTAGTTAAGGATAGAAAAATTCTTAGCTTATACTAACTTTAGAATACGTTACTGATGTTAACATTAAGATAATTGCAAGGTTGCCTAGAGGAATAAAAGAGTTTACTTAAATTTTGATTTTGTTTAGGTCTATTCCCACAAAACTTAATATACCTAATGGTTTGTGTATAGGATCAAGATTGAAAAAAAAGAAAAAGAAATAATGCGATAGAATACGAAACCTAATAAGTTGCATTGTATGTTCTAATAATCCCAAAAAATGAATCTAATTAATTCTAAATAACTAAACATTATTAGTCAATTTTCAGGAAGATATATAATTTCTCTGTTAGAATATAATTAAGATCAATTAGCATATCTGGATATTTATTATAGGATATTACATCTTTATTATTACGATTCTCTTAGCACTTATAAATATTCTTCTATATTGTATCCTTCTAGACAGCTTGAATAGACAACTTGAATACATTCAATAATACACTTTTCAAATTACTCTCTCAATCTCTTGTTTCTATCATGGTATCAATGCCATGGTATCCTCCTTAAAGAGAATATGTTGTTTTTCTTGTGGTGAAATCACCGTAGTTTTTGCTTTTTTTTTTCTATGCCATTTTTTCTTTCCCTTTTGTTATTCCTTTGATGCTTTTTCACCTCACCGACTAGCATGTTTTCTCTGTCTTGTGTTTTTTCGAGTCGAATGATCAAACAATATTGTCATCCGCTGTTTACCTATTCTCATGAAGAAATCATATAGTTTTCGCTCTCTTTCGACAGTTCTGTCTGTGTTCTCTCGTGGCAATTCCGTTTGCATTCTCTCGTGCCAATTCCGTTTGTGTTCTCCCATGACAGTTCCGTCGGCGTTTTCTCGTAACAGTTCCATATGCGTTCTCTCGTGTCAATTCCATCTGCGTTCTCTCGTGGCAGTTTCGTCTGTATTTTCTCGTGACAGTTTCGTCTGTATTTTCTCATGGCAGTTCCGTCTGCGTTTTCGTCTGTATTTTCTTGTGGCAGTTCCATCTGCGTTTTTTTCCGGCAGTTTCGTCTGCACTTCTTTCAGATAGCGGCAGTTCCATCTGCGCTTCCTTCAGACAAGCGGCAGTTTCGTCTGCGCTTCCTTCAGGCTTCCGGCAGTTCCATCTGCACTTCCTTCTGACAGCGGCAGTTCCATCTGCGCTCCCTTTCGACAGCGGCAATTCCGTCTGCGTTTTCTTCCGACAGTTCCGTCTGCATCCATTCTATTAGTTTATGCATTTTTTATTTTTTTATTTTAAATATGTTTCAAACTCAAGTTGTCACTTGAGTTTGAGGGGGATGTTAGAATATAATTAGGATCAATTAGCATATATGTATATTTATTATAAGATATTACATCTTTATTATTACAATTCTCTTAGCATTTATAAATACGCTTCTATATTGTATCGTTTTAGACAGCTTGAATAGACAACTTGAATACACTCAATAATACACTTTTCAGATTATTCTCTCGATATCTTGTTTCTATCATTCCCAATTATTATGTTGTTTTGAATGACAATAAATCCTAGAGACAGGAGTTATCGAAAGTTGGAATATTGTATATTCGAAGATTAATCTTTATATATCGTTATTTGTATGATGTTTTCTAGAAAGTAAATATGGTTTACGAATATTATCATGAGTTATAAAATCATGAACACTTATAAAACGACACAATAAATATATTATATATAGAGATTTTTGAGAATTCGTCATAAAAAGGAATAGATTTTTAATTCTTAGTTATTTTTTATTTTAAATAAATTTAAAGATTTCCTAATACCTATTATTGATCCATATATAGTTATTTTAGGTACAAGTTTTAACGATAGGCACCACTAATATAGAGTTATCAAAAACAACTTTTTCTAAAGACGCCTACATGACAAAATCTAAACCATATATCTTAAAACCACACTTTTAACTACATAACACTTCAAACCGTAGCCCTTTACAAGAAAAACGTCACCTAATGAAAAAAAGTAAATTAGAAGATTTAAGAGAAGAAATAATTAAATTATCAAAATTAATAGATCAAAAACTAATGATTTTAACTAATGTTAATTGTAATGACACCGAATTCTTAAAATCAATACAAAATGATTTTTCCCAAAATCTTTATTTTACTATAAGTTTTATTGAAGGACTTAAAAAACCTGAGAAAACTTATATTTCACATGGAATTTCTAAAAACTGTTACTATGAAAATGATTCTCCACATCTCTATCATACTTTCAACCCACAATTAAATTCTATAGTAGATATGTTTGAAAAAATATTAGTATCCATAAAATTTTAAAGAAATAAGAAAAAAGAGGAACCTAAAATAAACGAAATTAAACAAATATTAAATAAATATTTTCAGAAAGAAAATTCCAAAGAAGAAAAAATTCAAAATATAGACAATATAACAAAACTAAAAGTAAAACCACCATTAAAATTATGAACATTGATGAAAAATTAGAAGATTAAAAATGGCTCAAGAAAATAATATTATGGAACAAGAATTTCAAATAGAAGAAGAATTAGTAAATTATGAAAATATAGAAAATGAAGAACACATTCTAGATTATTCAAGTAATGAAGAACCAGTAGTTCCAATACAAGTAAAAAATGAAGCTGGAACATCTAAGGATAATCAATCTCAATTTAAATGGAAACAGATTTTGAAAATTATACTTTTATAAAAGGATTTAGTAAATAAAAATTTAAAGTATACAAAAATACCATCAAAATATGTTCCTAAAATCCAGGAAACTGAAGGGGAAAGAATGCTTGATTTAGACTGTAAAAAGAATGAAAAAGAAATTTTCGAGAACTGGTTGAATTCCTTCTTATTAGAAGCCTTTACTAATCCAAAATTTAGTGAATTATCTGAAGGAGATATCTGAAATTATATAGGGTTTCATACTAAAGGAACTGTAAGAGATTATATGACATCAATAGAAAACCAAATAATAGAAGAATTAGCGACAAAAACAACAGTTTACGATAAGATATTACATATAATGATGATTTTGTATAAAGAATTTTTTGAAAAAAATATTATAGATCATAGACAAGAAGTCTATAACAAAGAATATCAATAAGCAAAAAACTATTTAGCTAATATTCAAATATATGATTTATGCAATGTGGAATCTTACATATGTGAATACAGAATAAATTATTATAAACTAAAAGAAGAAGATAAAAACCATTATCTTAGTATGTATATAACAAAACTTTCATACCCTGCTAATGAATTTATAATGGGAAGATTTATAAGAAAAATAAATAGAGGAACAATTGAAAATAATTTTGGCGGAGCAACTTCTGCAATAAGAGAGGAAATAAAAGAACGTTGTATGCAAGAAGCAATTCAAAAAAGATTTGAAAATATAATTAGAATTTGCTCTCAGGATAATGAAGAAATACCTCAAAAATATGGTTTTAATAAAAATTTTCAAAGAAAAAGAAAATATCAATTTAGAAAAAGAAAATACTATCCAAACTGGAGAAAAAAGAGGTATTTTAGAAAAAGAAATAACAATAAAAAACAAAAAAATAACTACTGCCCAAATAAAAAAGAAAATTGCAAGTGTTGGTATTGCCAAGAAGAAGGACACTATGCAAATGAATGTCCAAAAAAGAAAGATAAAAAAGACCTTACCAAACAATTAGAAATTGCTAAGTCTTGTTTCATGGAACCATTAGAAGAATCAGATGATAACTTAGACTATATTTTTGAATATGTCTCAGAAACAGACTCAGAGACTGAGCAATAATGCCACGTTTATTACTATAAAAATAACAGAAAAGTTTATAAATACTTTCATAGATACTTGAGCAACACAATGCTTTGCTAGTACAAATATAAAACTTGATTGGAAAAAATTAAAGAAACCATTAAGAGTTAGAATAGCTGACAAATCAATACATAAAATTGACCAAAAAGCAGAAATGGTTGAAATATTTATTCAAAATTATAGGTTTATTGTTCCATCCATATACATGATAGATTCTGGGATGGATTTTATCATAGGAAATAACTTCTTAAAGTTATATCATCCATTCATTCAAGAATTAACATATATAGTTTTAAAAGCTCCACACGATTCTTCAATAAATCAAAAATCAAAACGTATAAAGATACCAACTACTACTATAGATAAGATTTTAAAATTTAAAATATTTTCTATATTAGAAATATGCTATTTGAATTTATATTTTTAGATAAATATCCTAAAAAATAATCTTGAAATAAAAATAGAAGAACTTTTGGATGAAGTTTGCGCTGAAAATCCTTTAGATATTAAAAATACAAATAAGGAATTAGTAAGCATTAAATTAAAAGATCCTATAAAAGAAATAAATGTTCCAAATAAAACTCCTTATTCCGCAAGAGATAGAGAAGAGTTTTCATTAGAATGCAAAGATCTTTTAGAGAAAGGAATTATAAGATTAAGTAAAAGTTCTCATGCGGCTCCAGCCTTTTACGTCGAGAACAATAATGAAATTAAAAGAGGAAAACGAAGAATGGTAATAAATTATAAGAAAATGAATGAAGCAACTGTTGGTGATGCTCATAAACTTTTTAGAAAAGATTCTATTTTAGAAAAAATCAAGAGAGCAACTTGGTTTTCATCTCTTGATGCAAAATCAGGATATTGGCAACTTCGTTTAGATGAAGAAACAAAGAAATTAACTGCTTTTACTTGCCCAACAAAAGAATCAACAAGTGTGTTGCTCTATGAATGAAATGTTTTACCATTCAGATTAAAACAAGCCCCAGGTATCTATCAAAGATTTATGGAAGAAAATCTAAAAGAACTAAATGAATTTATTTTAGTTTACATTGATGATATATTAATTTTTACAAAACAGGATAAAGAAGATCATCTTCAAAAATTGTTAATAATTTTAGAAAGATGTAAAGAAAAAGGATTAGTCCTTAGCAAAAAGAAATCAAAAATTGCAAGACAAGAAATAGAGTTTCTTGGGTTAATTTTATCCACTCAGGAAAAGCTAAAACTTCAACCAAATATTTTAGAAAAGGTAAATTTATTTCCTAATAAAATAGAGGATAGAAAATAATTACAAAGATTTTTAGGGTGTATAAATTATATTTCTGATCAAGGATTTTTAAAGAATATAACAAAATACACAAAAAACTTATTTCCAAAAATAAGTACTAAAAAAGAATGAAAATGGAAAGAAAAAGATAGTATGGAAATTCAAAGGATCAAAAAATTATGTGAAAAGCTTCCGGAACTCTATATTCCAGTAGAAAACGACTACTTAATAGTAGAAACAGATGCTTCAGACATAACCTGGTCAGGATGTCTAAAAGCTAAGAAAGCTATAAAAAGTTTAGAACAAGAAAAAGAATCACTAGATTCTAAATATTCCCCAAAGGAATTACTTTGCAAGTATATTTCAGGGACTTTTACTCTAATAGAACAGAGATATACAACTCATGAAAAGGAAACTCTAACAGCAATTAAATCTCTTAAAAAATGGAAAATTGATTTATTACCCAAAGAATTTACATTAAGGACAGACTCAAGTTACCTAACAGGTTTCATTTGATACAATTTAAAAGTTGATTATAATCATGGACGATTGGTAAGATGGCAATTATTTTTGTTACAATATCCAATAAAAATTGAATATATTAAGGGTGACAAAAATATTATTGCAGATACATTGACAAGAGAATGGAGTTCGTTTACAACGCATTAAATCAAGAAATTCAAAAATATCAGCAAGAACTCGAAGAATGCAAGCATTGTCTGCAAATAAGGGCACAGATCCAATCCCTCAAGAAAGCCATTCAAGCAATGAAATCAACACAACAAGCAAAACCATCAGAGTTCAACCAGTTAAGCATGGTGGACAAACCAAGTGAAGAAAAAATTTCAGAAAATAAAACAATTGCTGAAATTATTAAAAAATCCACACAAGACAAAAATATTATGTGATTTATAATGGCCCATGAAAGGAGTATATGATGTCTGGAAAAAAGCAGCACCATTTACACATCAATCAGAGATAGTTCATAAAAGAGGATTTTCAATACTAGAAGAGGCAAAAGAATCTTTCAGGGAATATGAAGCTCTTCATCCAGAACAAACCCTAAAAAGAGCAGATAAAGCTCCGATTCAAGCCCAGAGAACAGGAATAATGAGAAACATTCCTAAAAGAGCTGAAATCAAAGAAAAGAAAAGGGTCTGTAGATCAAATCTCAGAGAAACCCTTAATATAGTCCTAAATTGGACTGAAGAAAAAAGGGCAAGTTTGGGATACTATCCTATTGCCAAAGAACAGCTAACAAAGCTGGTTATTTTTCCAGAGGCTTTCCCATCTGACACTTATCAATTTTTCCAGTATGGATTAATTGATACAGTTTTAATTTTTAATGATCTAAAAATTATTAGTGAGTTTCCTGCAGGATTCGTTGATGCAGTAAAGAGATTTAAAAATATGATTGACAATGTAAATCCAAGGGATATATCCCTAAAATTTACAAATAGTCAACCTATTTTTAATGAAAAAGAAGAGTGCTTAGTTCCAGCACACTAAGTAATATTCATGTCCGTCTTCCCAGGAAACTTTCAACCAATTGATCAAATTCAAGATTTAGCAATCTACAGTCTTGAAGGAAGACTAGCCAGCACATTAGCAAGGGTTTTTGAAAGAACTCAAAAAATAACGAGAAAATCTCATACAAGAATTAATTATAAAAGCAGAAATACTCTGCTTGTGTCCAGTAAAAGAAATGAAATTGAAGAAAGAGAGATGAGACTTTTGGTGGAATTTGAATCTGCATTCTATAATCTATCCGGACTCTTAGAAAAACTCCCTGAAGGGATAAAAAAGAATCTCTGCTATTTGATAAAAGACAGAGAAGACCACAAGTGCCAGCTATGTGCTTCAGAAATATCTGAAGAAAGCAATAATGAAATGGAATCCACCCACATGATAAAAGAAGAGGACAGTACATCCACCCACATGATAAAAGAAGAGGACAGCGCATCTGAAGCATCCCTCAACATTATTGTATAATGATGTAAGCGCTTAGGTCATAGAGCACCAACAATGTAGCTGGTGCAAGATAATAAAACAATGACGTAAGCAATGACGTCATAAGAAGGGTAAGGATGAGAATCGTCCATCAGACCAACCATTATAAATAGAGTGCTTAGGCAATTGAAGAAGTATCAGAAAACAGAAAGCAGAAGGTTAAGAGTACTCATATGCTAGGAAAGCAAGGAGGAAGCTGCCGAGGCGATTCTATAGTTTGACAAAAGAATTTCCTTAGGAAAAAATAGTTTTAAACTCCCCTCTGGAGTTAATATCTATAATCTCCCCTCTGGAGATAAAAACATCTTATGTAAAATATACTAAATAAAGGAAGTTTTTCTCCAGAAAGGTACGCCTTTATCCTAATCTCTTAATTATGAATTATTTAGAAAGCTTAGAATTAACAGAAGAATATGATTATTATAGATTAACTGCTTTATTAGATAATGAAAAACAGGCTGTTTTAAAAACAGAACTAAATCTCAAATCAAATGAAAATTTTAATAAACAAAATCTTTTAAAAGAAGTTTTTAATAGAAAAAATATAATATACTATGGAAAAATTCAACTTGAAGCCCCTGTAAAAATAAAATCTGCTAATGGAGAACTTGAAATAGCCTTGATAAATGATGAAGAATTAAGTAAACAGATTGAGAAAATCAAGGATCAACATAAGAGATCTAAAATTGGATGGATTCATATTAGTACTATACAAGTTTTAATTAAATCTACATATATGAAAGGAATTAATTCACCAATAAGTTTAGCAATCTGTGATAAAAGAATTACTGATGACCCAATAGATCAAATAATTGGAATTGTTCATGGGAATTTGGCAAATGTAAATGTTAAATTTAATGCCCATCTTGGATATGCCATACCTCTATCAACCGAAAATCTTGGTAGATCTATAAGTTTAGCTTATAAATTTCATAGAAAAAGTTTAATGGAACAAGATGATGAACCATTTTCAATTACATATGCAATAAATTATGCTTTAACGAATAGTCATCATAGTATAATATTTAAAAATAGAAAAAGAATTTATGTTGATGAATTATTTCAGAAAATTGTAAAAACAGAAATACCAAAATATAAAGCTATTGAAAACCCAGTTTTATTATTAAAAGAACCATAAAAAAGATCGGTTTCATCAAATTTTCAAATAAGAGAATCTAAAATCAATAGTCCTTTAAGTTTATCTAAATTAAAAATTAAAGAAGAAAACTCTGAAATAAAAGAATTAACAAAAAAGTCGAAAAATTAAATGAAACCCTAAATACTAAATTATGACAATAAATAAGGAAGAAATATATGTAACTTATCCAGATAAGAAACAAGAGCTTTTTGAAAGAGAAAATCGTTTGAATTATTTGCAGTTTTCTGAAATAAATCAAAGAGCATTTAAAGCTCTAAAAATAATCTATAACAAGTTAAAAAAGGAAGTTGAAGAGCTAGAAAAATTAATAGAATCTCTGGAAAATAGTGATGAATCAATGATAGAGTTTGCAGAAATTCTAAAATAAATAAAGATAAACAAGAGAAAGTGTAAAAATAAAAGAAATTTTGAACTAGTAATAGATAATCATTTAACAAATACAAGAGAAATGATTAAATACTCTAGATTATGAAGTTGCAAATTATTGGATCTATACAAATTATAAACTTATTCGAAGAGTTAATAGAAATTTTGTAAAAAATTGGTGTCAGAGCCAAGTTAACGATTAAGGGTAACACTTTCTTTTTAAGCAACACTTTTAATGATACGTTTTTAAATCAATAACAACCATAAGATAGAAAACGTCTTTATAAAAAGTTGAAATTGGCAACTTTACCGTAGCATCCACCTTTAACGATATCAATCTTTTCATAAAAATATATATTGTTTTATTCTCTTAATGAACTTCTATTCTTATTTTAAGTTATCCACATAATTCTCTTCACTAATTATTAACACATTATTGTTTCTGGTGTATATTTTTGACATTAAATAACTATGATGAATTTTTTTTGTGATTTTAAATTTTCATATTATTACTATTTTATTTAATGGCAACAAAGTGAAACTATTGCTTCAGCAGTATATTGCAAAGTGCAAACTGATGGTTATGGCTTAGGAGTTAGGAGTGGGATTTGCCGTTTTTTGTTTTTCAAAATAAAATTAGAGTAAATTATATGGTGTCTTTTATTTTAGTATCTAAATTGTTTAAATTATCTTTTAAAGTAAAAACAAATATTTAAATTTATTAAATATTAACTAGTTACCTATTTTTGAGAAATTAAAACTTATTTATAAAGTATCATAGTAATCATCCTAAAATTAGTCCACTAGTTTGGTAAGTTTTTTTTTTATTTATTTTTTATTTTTTTGTCTACATAAACTTATTATATCCCAATTTTTTTTTAGAGAATCCTTAATTTTATGCATTATAATACCACAATACATTTACACTATACACAATTACTCACATGATACTAGAGTCTAGAGAGTTCCTATTCAAGTGTATTAGCTAAAATTTGAATATAAATACAGCATATTAAAAGATATATAGTTTACCCCTTGCAGAGAGGTTTTTATCTTTAGTTCGAATTGAAACTGGGATTTCAATTAATAGGATAATTGGGCTCTATACGTTGTATCGGCTCAATGATTTTCATTTGAATATTAAGGCCCAGGAGCAACGGTGAGCCCATAATATTATTGATTTTATAAACAACCAAATCAGATGGTGTTTCCTGACGAAAATTCCAGATGGAATTTGGGCCCCAAAAAAGATGCTTTGCTTAATTGCATTGCCTACAGGAATTTGGCGTTCACCGCCAAATGGAACATGAGTCAGAACTCAGATAATGTGGTCGTGTCGTGTGTTAAGGAAGCCAAGCGCCCATCATTTTCTAATGAGAAATATTAGAGCACAATTAAAATTTATTATTTTTAATTATTAAATTTGGTTATTTAATTAATAATTAAAAATAATAAATTCTGATAATTCTTTATTTTTTTTTTAGTTTTGAGGTAATTATACCGCTGAGGTACCCACGCCATCACCACCGTCTGCTTCTGCTTGTATTGAACGAGCCCTTCGTGATCCGTGATTACGTGGCACTCTCTTTATCCTTCAGATGTACGCCCAAGATTAATCCCGTATGAACGGTCCAGATTGAAAGATTGCACCGCCACCACTGCCAGTAAGCGTTGTTACGAGGCGAAAAGGAAGGAATAACAAAAGGCATCAGGAAGGTGTGTCACTCACTCTTTGCTACTGAAACTACCTCTTCTTGTCTTCGAATCTCCTTTTCTTCTCTCGGTAACCTTCTTCTTCTTCCTCCTTCCCCATTGATCTCTCTTTCTTATACTTGTTATTCTTTTTGTGGTTTTTTCTTTTCTCTGTGGTGTTTCAAAGGTTTGCATCATCTGTTACACTACTTACATCTTGATCCACTGCGTATTTATTTTTCCGATTCGTTTATTCGGATCATTGTATTTTATTCCCAGATTGTGCATGTAAGTTATAGATTATGTTAGTACGTGTATTTATATTGTAATTGTTCATGATATTCTGTTTATGCCAGCTGAATTTGAATGCATGCATGCATGTCATTTTCTAGGTTTTGTTTTTAGTATTAGTTCATCAAGGGATCTAATTTATAGTCTAGTTACAGAGAAGAGAAGAGAAGAGAAGAGGATTGATAATACACAATAATATTTGAAGTGTTGCACCTTTATTATTGTCTAGTTCTTTTTTTGATAATTTGAAAGTGTGGTTTTCAATTTGGATGAGCAGTTGAACATGGGCAACAAGGCGAATGCGGTTGTGTTATGGTTGTTTGTGTCATCCCTGTTGCTATCTGTGGTGTTGAGTGCGCCAAATGATGGTTTACGAAGGATTGGACTGAAAAAGGTTAAACCTGACCTCAATAATCGGCTTGCCGCTCGATTGGGGTCCAATGACGAGGCTTTACGTGCTTCTATTAGAAAGCACCATCTCCAAAACAATCTCGGTGGTGATGATGAAACTGACATTGTTGGTTTAAAGAACTACTTGGATGCTCAGTACTATGGTGAAATAGGAATCGGAACTCCTCCTCAGAAATTCTCTGTCATCTTTGACACCGGCAGTGCTAATTTGTGGGTGCCTTCATCCAAGTGTACCTTCTCGGTGAGCTTTTTAGTTTCATCACTCGTATAATATATAATCTGCACTGGTGCACTTGGATTTACTTGAATTGTTTGTGTCATTTGCTATTTGGTGCAGATTGCGTGCTACTTCCATTCAAAGTACAAGTCTGCCAAATCGACTACCTATAAGAAGAATGGTTTTTTTTTTCCCCTCTTCCTATAAACTCTTAAGTCAATTTTGATTGTTTTGCTAGATTCTGCATTAAGTTTTTGCTTTCTGTTTATCTAACTACTCTTTTTTATTTATTTAGTTTTGGAGGAAATGATGTATTCCTTTGATCAACTAGAAAAAATGTTATATTCATATAGTGCTTCTATTTTCAGCCACTTGACATTGTGTGCCCGTATAATGGATGCTCGCATGTTCCCTCTTTCTGATGCAACATTTTATGTTATTTAGGGACTGCCGTTGCAATTCAATATGGTACTGGAGCAATTTCTGGTTTCTTTAGCTATGACAATGTCAAAGTTGGCGACATAGTTGTGAAGAATCAGGTATGCTGATCCTCAACCCCTTCTATGCTGGTAGACAAGGGTGTAATCTGCTTGGCTTTTTCACATTCTATGTATTATTAAGTGATAGAGTACCCTTTGATCTCCACCAGGAATTTATTGAAGCAAATAGAGAGCCTAGTGTGACATTTTTGGTGGCCAAGTTTGATGGAATATTGGGACTTGGGTTTCAAGAGATAGCAGTTGGGAATGCTGTTCCAGTTTGGTACTGCTAGCATCCAAATTTTGATTATTCATTTCTTCAAGTTCATCTGATCCCTGTTTCTTATCAGATATAATGTGTAACAGGTACAATATGCTTGATCAAGGTCTTGTTAAGGAACCGGTGTTTTCATTTTGGCTGAACCGTAACCCAGAGGAAGAGAATGGGGGCGAACTTGTTTTTGGAGGTGTTGATCCCAATCACTACAAGGGAAAGCACACTTATGTGCCTGTGTCGAGAAAAGGATATTGGGAGGTTAATCATTAAATATAGTCTTTTCTCTTAAAAATTACAATGCATTTTTTGTTTCCCTTTTATTTTTTTACTAACTTTTATCCCTTTTTTTTTCTTTGCAAAAGTTTGATATGGGAGATATACTTATTGGAGACAAAAAAACTGGTATGTGAAGACCAAAAAATTAGTATAATTCTGCTAGTTTTTCTTATGACATGATAATAAATGGTTCATGATTTCAGTTCTAATTTACTGACCTGATCACATTGCTATCCAGGAATTTGTGCTGACAGCTGTTCAGCTATTGCAGACTCGGGGACTTCTTTGTTGGCAGGTCCAACGGTATGAATAAAATAAGTACTCTAACCATGTTGTTTCCAGTTTGTTCTTCAATTCCTTTTGTAGAATTTAGGGAGGTTAATGAAAGGTAGATAACGAATGTAAACTAGAGGTTTAAACAGCTAATTGTTTGTGGTTTTGAATCACTTTTAATTCTTATTGCTATGCTATAACACTGCTACAAGGTCAAAATATTGTCACTAGAATATTTGACAGAAAAATCATGACAGGAAATAAACCCAAAAGTTAATATCTTGCTAAATGCTAGGATTTTTGACATTTTCTACTCTCCTATCTAACTTATGCAATATATTTGTTTTTAGATTATGTTATAACTATGTGCAGACCTCATTTCTCCCCTGTATTAATTTCTTCAAATTTGGTTTTGGCCTTTTAGAGTTTATGTTTGGATTGTTTGTATTACCAAATGGAAAATGCTCATCAAATAACCAGATTATTTCTATGATCAAATGTGTTCTTGTAGACTGTGATTACTATGATAAATCATGCAATTGGAGCAGCAGGAGTTGTAAGCCAAGAATGCAAAGCCGTTGTTGCGCAGTATGGACAAATAATCATAGACCTGCTTGCGGCCGATGTGAGTGCAATTTGAAACTGTTGTTGGCATGCATTAGACAATTATGTATTTTACTTCTAAATTATGGCTTTTGTTTTCCCCTTGCAGGCACCTCCAAAGAAGATCTGTACCCAAATTGGATTGTGCACTTTTGATGGGACACGGGGTGTTAGGCAAGTCCCAAAGAGGATTTTCTTTTCACCAAATTCTTTGCTTCAGCAATCTAAATACCGTCATATATTAAATTAATGTAATTGGCGTGTCACATTGCTCATTTGTATTTTGGTTGTGGACTTGTGGTTCTTTTAGTGGGGGTATCGAGAGTGTGGTGGATGAGCATCAAAGATCATCATCTGGTGGCGGTATTGCTTGTTCTGCATGCGAGATGGCAGTTGTTTGGATGCGGAGCCAGCTCAATCAGAATCAGACAAAAGATCGGATACTAAACTATGTTAACCAGGTCAGTTAAGGTTTCTTGATCATGCTTTGTTCGCGAGTAATCTAATCTTATTGCTTCACCTCTTAATGGTATTGTACTTCGTGGATGCAGCTTTGTGATAAAATGCCTAGCCCGATGGGAGAATCATCTGTTGACTGTGGGGACTTGTCTAAAATGCCTACCATTTCCTTCAGTATTGGTGGAAGAACTTTTGACCTTTCCCCAGATGAGGTATGCCGTATATGGCATACTAAAACCTATTGGGTTCCTTTTCATGCGGGAATGGTTATCCTGTTTTGTTCTAAATATTTATTTGTTTATTTTTTGGTGTGTTCAGTATATACTAAAGGTTGGCGAAGGTGTTGCGGCTCAGTGCATTAGTGGCTTCACTGCAATTGATATTCCTCCTCCACGTGGCCCTCTCTGGATCCTTGGAGATGTGTTCATGGGGCGCTATCACACTGTCTTCGATTTTGGCCAAGGGAGAGTTGGATTCGCCGAAGCAGCATAAAGGAATGTTATCATCTGGTAGTTTGGGTACTCTATCAATCCATGCTTTTGTATATATTAATGCTACTCGAAAAAAGTGTGTCCATCCTAGTTATAGGGTGTCCGTGGGACGCCGGCCATGAATGAGCCTCTGGACTCTGCATTGCACTCGGATGTTGAAGATGCTTCCGCATGACTAGTTTAAAATATGGGATGGCCAAAATGTTACGTAAATGTAAGGAAGTATCGTGTGCGTTCAAAATAACGGAATATTGACTTTATGGATAATGAATAATGATAATGAGTAGTTGATAAATTGGTTACGGTTTGCCAGTAGTGATAGCTCCTGCCTTTCTGGTATATAATATGCCTTGGTAAATAAGGATGCTACCGAACATGTATTACAGGTGGGAATCTGCCAAATTAAATGGTCATATGGCGATGGTTCCGAGGTTTGAACTTCGAACCAGTTTTTTCCAGGAGTTGAAGCAGCATGGCACGAGTGATTAGTTAGGACTTGGTAGAATTGTTTCGTTAAATGTTTTAAGTTGGAAAGTCATTAAGAGCGTGATCAAAGTCATTTAGATCAAAGTCATTTAGGTAGCGTTTGTGTACTGAGAGACAGACAAAATTTAAAATATATTTTAGTATTCTGTTTGATATAAAGGAGGAGATAGAAATTTTAGTATTTTTTTTGTGTAAAGTGAGAGATAGAAATTAAAATAAGAATGAAGTTTTAATTTAATTTGTATAAAAAATAAAATTAGAATTAATTAATTAAAATGAGAGTATTTTAGGTATAAAATGTTATTAAAATTTTAGTTTTTGTCTTTAAAAATTTTAGTTTTCTTTGTTTTTATTTTTTGAAGATAGTGAAATACTAAAATTTTAGAGAAAGAAATAGAAATTTTAATATCAATTTTTTAGTTAACAAATATGATAGTCTCTTAATTTCTGTCTCACGATTTTAAAACAAACAAACCGACTTTTTAGGAAGCAGAGAGATAAGGAAGCAGAGATGATTATTAGTAGGGAGTCGGTGATGGGTGGCACCATTCTTTCGACTTCTGCACACTTTCATTATGTATGTAGACGTCATCAAATTTCCAGCTGACATTGACCATATTAGAGAAATCCGAATGAGTTAACCAAGCCGTTATGAGTCTAAAGGGTCTTCTAGCATTGTTGGACACAGGAAATTGTTTCATAATACGTAATATTATCAAAGATATATTAATTCAATAGAAAAAAATATAGAAGTACATATTAGTTATTTTAATAAAAGAAATTATATTATATGTTGTTTATAATATTTAATAATATATTTACTAGTATAGTAGTTGAAAAGGTATATTATACCTCAAAATATGAGTTCAAATTCTATTTTACTTAACTTATACAAAAGTGAATTTGAGATATTAGCTTTTACTTTATTGATATAATAGTAAATTTTGTAATTGATTAATACTTAACAGCACATATTTTAAAAACTAAAAACTTTTTACTTGACTGAAACATGATAAGTGGGTCACTGTGAGATGCTAGTTTTTACTTTATTGATACGACACTAAATTTTTATCGATTAATACTTAACCACATCAACTTTGAAAACTAAAAACTAAGATAACCGATTAATACTTAACCACACCAACTCTGAAAATTAAAAACTAAGATAACGTAAAATTTTTTTTTCATAAAATGGAATGATATATACTAATTAATCCAGGGTACATCTGAGCTGATTGTTAGATTTATAAACGGGAAAGATGAGTCGTTTTTTAAATTCATTTTTGAAAGATTTTATCAATAAAATTACTCTTTCAAAATTTACAAATTAATTATTTTTGTCTTTCGATCATTCTATTAACCGTTTTCGTCAATAATTGATGATATAAAATGTTATTTGATAACATACATGATACTTAAAATGTCCAACAATAAATGTTTAAGAAAATTTATCAATTTAGTCGCTAAGTTATATTGGATTAAGGTTTATGTAATTAGAAAAATGGACTAAACTAATACACTTCAAATTTATTTTATTCGATGAATTGTTTTTGTTATTTTTCTAATTTTTGTTTTTGTTTTTTTTTTAATATTTCTTCCATCAAGATTCAAGAGGCAGGATTTGTGGATTATGTGGAGCAAATACAATGATATTTGATATTTAGGAATACGATGATGTGTGGATTACTGTGAGATGCTATGGAAATTGATTCCCTAAAAACAAGTTTTAACTTGCTTTGCTTTCTGCTCTTAACCTTAGCTTATTTTTTTTCTGTATGCATATGATTTCCATTCATGAAGGTCGCACTTTTTTATTGCTTCCACCAACCTAATCATACAAAGTGAGTCATATATACCATATGAAGTGTAGAAGGAGAAACACCATAGCTCGGAGCTCCATCTCCATAGCCACTACTCTCAACTCTAGTCAGGCTTTTGCTGTCAAGTCAGCGGACTTACATGACTACAAGCAACTCAAGACAACACAGAAAATTCTCTTCACACTCATCAGTCCTCAAATTGTGGCCTATAAAAGCTGTGATGTCACGATAGAGAATGGTACGTCTTTTAACAACGTTTTCATGGAGTACGCTAACTATCACTGACGCAATTAGAAGAAACACGGGTGCTTACTTGAGGCTGTAGTGGCCCATTTCACCCACCAAATATTACTTGGACTTACCTTCACTCCTAAGGAATAATGCATGGCAATGTGAAGGGGCAGAATGACTTGGTGATAGCACAAGGAGCCAAGATAGCTGATTTCGGTTGCGCTCTTAGGTGGTGGCTGATGGTGAAGGTGTAATTGCAGGACACCGGCGTACAAGGCACGCGGAGTGAAGTAGGAATTTTCTACTTATGTGTGGACACTTGGGTGTGCAGTGTTGGAAATGATAATGCCACTATAGCACTATCTACATGATAATGACCTTGTTACGGTACTTTATCGGATTCGTTTCTGGGATGAGGTGCCGAAAATTCCAAACCATGTCTCAGAGGAAGAAAAAGATTTCTTGACGAAATATTACAAGAGAGACCCTAGTGAGAGGGGGTTGGTTGAGGAACTTCTTGTGCATGGATTTGTTCATGCCTTTAATGAGCATACTGATTATAAGCTCGAGTTGGGTAGCTTTGAGCCTCTGATTTACATACTCCCATGGGTGTGTTGGAGACTGAGCAGGACTATACACATACAGCAACATCCGATTGTTGTCATTGTTCGAAAAGTCCTGTTAATTCTACTTTTATCTATGCTTCCTTCACTGATACTCACCGGTACTAAAATAGGTGAATTTTTTATGGATTAATACTTAATAGCACCAACCTTGAAAACTAAAACTAAGATAATGTGAAGAAAAAATTTTCATAAAATAGAGTGGTATATACTAATTAATCCGAGCAGTACATCCGAGTTGATCATTGGATTTATGAACAGGATTAATAGTCAAATTAGTTACTGAAAGATGAGTTGTTTTTTAAATTTGTTTTTGAAAGATTTTATCAATTAAACTACTCTTTCAAAGATTACAAATTAATTATTTTTTGTCTTTCGATCACTCTATTAACTAATTTCATTAACAATTGATGAGATGAACTGTTAATTGCTAGAATACATGACACTTGACATGTCTAAGAATAATCGTTTAAGAAAATCTATCAATTTAGTTGCTAAGTTATATTAGTTTAAGGTTTATATAATTAGAAAAATGGACTACATTGATACATTCTAAAATTATTTTATTCGATGAATTGTTTTTGTTATTTTTTTTTAATTTTTGATTTTTTTTTTGTATTTCTTCCCTCTAGAGATAGGATTTATAGGTTGTGAGGAACAAATACAATGATATTTAATTTTTAGGAATGCGATGATGAATGGATCACTGTGTGAGATGCTATGAAAATTGATTCCCTAAAAACAAGTTTTAGCTTGCTTTCCTTTCTACTTTTAACCTTCGCTTATTATTTTTCTCTATATATATGATTTCAATTCATGAAGGCTGCACTTTTTTATTGCTTCCACCAACCCAATCATACAAAGTGAGCCATATATACTTTATGGAGTGTGGAAGGAAAAACACCATAGTTCGGACCTCCACCACCATCGTCTCCATAGCCACTACTCTCAACTCTAGTCAGACTTTTGGGCGGACTTACATCGACAAGCAGCTCAAGACAGAACAGGAGATTCTCTCCAAACTCAACTATTCTCAAATTGTAGGCAATAAGGACTGCCACGCTAGAGAACGGAAAATGGTACATCTTTTAACAACGTTTTCATGGAGTACGCCAACCATGGCTTACGCCATTAGAAGGCACACGGGTGACTTACTTGAAGCTGTAGTGGCCCATTTCACCAGCCAAATATTACTTGGACTTACATACCTTTACTGACAAGGAATAGTGTATGGCGATGTGAAGGAGCAGAATGACTTGGTGACAACACAACGAGTCAAGATAGCTGATTTTGATTGTACTATTAGGGTTGTGGCTGATGTGAGGGTATGATTGCAGGACGACGACACACAAGGCATGTGCAGTGAAGCTGGAATTTTTTGCTGATGTGTAGACACTTGGATGTGCAGTGTTGGAGATAATAGCAGGCTAGCCACTTTGGCACTATCTACATGATAATGACCCTTTTACGGTACTTTATCGGACTAGTTTCTGGAATGAAGTACCAGAAATTTTATGCCATGTCTCAGAATAAGGAAAGGATTTCATGGCAAAATGTTTCAAGAGAGACCTCGTGAGAGGGGGGTTGGTTGAGAAACTTTTTGGGCATGGATTTGTTCATGCCTTTAATGAGCATATTGATTATGAGCTCGAGTTGGATAGCTCTGAGCCTCTAATTTACACACTCCCTTAGGTGTGTTGGGGATGGAGCAGGACTATACATAGACAGTCATATGTGATTGTTGTCATCGTTCAAAAAGTCTAGTAAATTCTGCTTTTATCTATGTTTCGTGATACTCACAAAAGTGAATTTTTTATCGATTAACACTTAATAACACAAACTTTGAAAACTAAAAACTAGGATAACGCCAAAAAAAAAAATTTCATAAAATAGAGTGATATATACTAATTAATCAAACCAGTACATCCGAATTGATTTAGATTTATAAACAGGATTAAGAGTTAAATTAATTACTGAAAGATAAGTGTTTTCTAAATTAGTTTTTAAAACATTTTATCAATCAAATCACTCTTCTAAATATTACAAATTAATCAAATTTATCTTTCGATCACTCTTTTAATAATTTTTGTCAATAATTGATAATATGAAATGTTAATTGATAGCATACATGACACTTAACATGTCCAAAAATAAATGTTTAAAAAAATCTATCAATTTAGTCGTTAAGTTATATTGGGTTAAGGTTTATGTAATTAGAAAAATAGACTAAATTGATACATTTATATATGATTTCTGTTCATGAAGGCCGTACTTTTTTATTGTTTCCACCAATCCAATCATACAAAGTGAGTCATATATACCATGTGGAGTGTAGAAGGGGAAACACCATAGCTAGGAGCTCCATCTCCATAATCACTACTCTCAACTTTAGTCAGGCTTTTGCTGTCAAGTTAGCGGACTTACATCGCTACAAGCAACTCAAGACAGAACAGGTGATTCTTTCTACACTCAATTGTCCTCAAATTATTACAACTAGAAAATTGCTTAATACAGACAGATTTATAGATAGATTTAGTTTATATTACAGACGAATTTTTGGTTACCGATAAAATTACCGATGGATTTTGTCCTTCTGTAAAAGTCTCGTTGAAAATTATTTACCGACGGATTTTTTTCCGTCGGAAAATTACTAACGGATTTTCCCTCTGTAAATTCTCTATCTATTTTCCTTAGGCGTCGAACTTTCCGACGGATTTTTCGTCGGTAATTACAGACGGATTTTTTGACAGATTTTCCGTCTGTAATTACAGACAGATTTTTCGACGGATTTTTCGTCAGTAATTTGAGCCTTGGAAAACCACTCCAAGCTTTAAATACAGACAGAAAATCCGTCTGTAAGATAAAATAGAATTTTTTTAAGATTTTTTAACTACAAAATAAATATAAATTTAATAAATACAAATTTTTATCTAATTTGTATTTGAATATTTATAATATTTCAAAAAATAAACAAATTCATCGTATTATCAAACTAAAAGAAAAATACTATAAACAAGTAAGTCAATATAATTCAAAATATAAACAAAATGTATTGATACATCAACTACAATCCTCAGTGTATTGTTCAACTGTACTAAATTTATCAGCTATAATTCATAACATTGTATTATATGAAAAAAATTACATTATGCAAATCTCTACAAGCCAATCAACCAGTAGCCCACGCATGTTTTTGAATAATGTCGTGTTGTTTTATATCTCTTAATGCAATTGAAAAAGGGCTACACTTCTTGCCTGAAAATATTTCAAAGTACTGCATGTCAGTAAAAGTACACAACAGTAAAAAATACATGAAAAAATGTTAATAGTGAAAGTTATTCACTTTGTTATGCCACAAAAAACTCATTACTTAACATCCTAATGAAAATTATGTCAATTGAATGCATAAGGATTAACCATGATCAGTACAATATGAAAATATTTCAATATATAATTTATTAACCCTCTGAAATAAAAGACCAAACAAACAAGTTTTATGAAAAAAAAAGGCCAATGAAAACAATTGTTCAGTCTTTTCCAGCTCTGTGAAGTAAGCATAACTGCAACATTAATATAAAGAACAAGCCAATCTAATAAAAAATCAGGAACCAAAGTCTTCAAAACCAGGTTGTTTAGATTGATAATTGAAGAAAACTATATCTTGGATTGTTCTACCCAAGCACCCAATATTACAGAAGGCTAAGAGTACCAACTATTTCTTTGAATCATCATACTTTAAGGTGCTGGAGATCAAAACACGAGCAGAATTAACATTCCTTAACGAGCCAAAAAATATGAACTAGTTAGTTAGTTAGTTCTTAGTCGTATATTAACCTGAATTGCAGCAGAAACAGGTCCAAATCATTTTTAATAATTTTGGAAGAAGGACAACAAAGTGATCAAAGAAAGTGTTCGGTTATATAAATCATTTTTATATCTCTTTGAATTATCCTAGTTTTTGAATTCTTATGTAGGTAAACCAATCCTTCAGCTGTCCCAATGATAGTGTCATATCTCTTCTCCCAGTTTAGTTCTCTTCCCTTGACTCTATCTAAAACAATAGATTGGGTAATATTAGCCTTTCATCAGGTACAAAATAAGTTTTTCACAACATTAGAAGAGTAACACCAATTCATCATGATATGCAATAATTGAGACAGATGGTTCAAGAAATGAGCATTGTGAGAGGCTTTTGAGGGAACAAATGGTTCAAGAAAGAGCAGTGGAGGTTGCAAGGGGCAATTTAGAGCAGTACTATAGGATGATTAACCGAAACTATGGGGACTTTATGAAGCGTTACCTGTAGCAACACAGGATACATTCTGATCTTTTGTCTAATTTTGGGAAGGATGTTGAGAGACTTCGATATGTTAAACTTCACCATGCTTTACAAAAATTTAATCTTTTTAGGCTAGTTTCACACTTGAACTACTGCTATGATTGACAATGAGATAAGAATAATGAAATAGAATCAAATGGAACATTTGGGATAAATAATCAGCATCACAATAAGGTTGTTAGTCTTACAGCTAATTTAATTGAGCAAAGATTAGGATCTTTTTTTTTAAATAGCAATGTAAACCTGGAGATGACACACATGGAAAGAAGAGAAGAAAAACAAAGAGGCAATAGAAGAGCTAGGGTGACAGAGTTGCAGAGTTGAAAGCCTCTTTCTTAAAAGAGGGAAGGATCCTACTTTTCCAGTAACTGGAAATTTAGAAGTCCAACAGAACACATTTTTGCACATCATTTTCATTGTTAATGAAAATTTATACAGATCTTTCGGGTGAGTTGTTGCAAACAAGAATCAACATGCGATTTAAACCATAGAGATGCATACAATGATTTCAAATGTTTTAATATCGTACTATGTCTTGAATATTAATTAATAATTACAGATAGAAAGATAAGCCAAATTATGGGATTATAAGTACGTACAGTGGGCATAGGCACTGTCCAACCCTTTTCCGGACACCAATCCAATGAAGGGCGACCAAAAGTTACAGCAAATAAATTAGAGTTTGACCATCGGAAAAGAAATGAAGTGCAACTTAAGAATATAAAAATAAAAAGAACTTGTGCTCCACAGCATATGAACGTGCAATAAGTTGAGTTTTAACTCCGAAAAGACATACTTTGGTCAGGATAGTAAATATACTCCAACAGGTAGGTCACCATATCATATTTCTGGCGAATCTCTCTAATCTGAAAGAAAAGTGGTAAAAATTAGAAGGTTTTATATATACAAAATGTTATATTCTTAATATAAACTCAATTCTAGATTTTTCTCAAGAAAAATGATGAGCATTAATGGAGAGCCTACTGCCAATTGCCATATGTTTTGGGAAAATTTGCATGCATAAGTACTAAAAATAAATGACTCCTAACATTTTTCATATACATACAGAGAGACACACACACAATCTTGTTGGATAGTAACTAAGCTCTACACCAAACCATACAAATATCTATGCATTTATTATAGATTTAACACTTCTTTCAAAAAAAAAAAAAAAACAAGGATACTTGTACTGATAATTATGAAACTTGGCATAGTGTATGAGGGATTTAGGGCCTGCAAGGTGAATCAAAAATTCCAATTCCAAAGGAATGAATGGTTAGAAAAAGCATCATCATCACAATATTGTTATCCTCAAAAGTTGTTGGTGGTGTAGTAGTATACAGAAACTCACCTGAGTGCACATTATCTATCCCTCCATAGTAGAGGCCAAAATCCAGGTATACAGATAAGAAATAATAAAATAAAAGGAAAAAGAAAAAAAAAAGCAAACATGATAAGCTTTGTCCTTTGGATACAGATAATGTTCAGTTGCTTCAAACCTTATAAAAAAATTCCAGGTGCATGGAGAATGCAAATCTCAAATGTGCTGTACTTAAAGGCTTAGAAAATAATAGTCTCAGAGCAATAATAGAGAGAAGATTTTTCAGAAGGCTAGTTCTGCATTTTCTGGGTATTAACCATTTGATTTATAAAGCTTCTCTTGCTTTTGCTGCTATAATTATGCCAGAAATGAAGGAACCTGAAGTTATAAGTTATAATGTATTGTGATATGTGATTTATTGTTCTTTATGTGAAGCATCTAGGACTTTGAAGCTGCCTAGTGGAGTCATAATTCAAGGTAAATCAAAGCATACACAAATGGCTATAAAAGTAAAAGTAAAAGTGATGTATGTATAACTTACACACGGATCACACTATTATCATTGCTACAAGTAACATAAAACCATGTACGTGGACTGACAAGAGTGGAATCCCAGCTTTGAAGAACACCAGCAGGATCTGTCAATCTGTTCTTCAAGGAATTCAGGGCATCACCTATCATAGAAGCAATATTTAGGTGCAACATCCTTATTGTTAAATAAATTGGAGTAGAAAAATTTTCAGCTCAAATTCGGTCACAGTCACAAATATGAACCAATTAGCCAAACAATGCTAAAAGAATAAACAACAAAGCAAATGGAATTAAACATTAAAAAAGTATATGAAACCAACTAATAATCAGCCAAGAATAGAACAACATAATTAATTTAATTTTATTAACTTATAATTTAATTTGTTTTTTAAATTATTGTTGACAACCTGCAAAACATGAGGGAAGATACGAGGGTCATAGGAGAGAATCACGGAAACAGAGCATTCAGTTTCAACACCCTGGGTTACTCTTTCCAACTAGCGCCGTCATTCTTTTTCTCTCCCCCAAGAAGCATAGCCGCCTACTTCCTCCACCGTCTTTACCCAATCACTCAAGCTGTGTCGCCGTCGTCACTCCTTAACCGTTGGTGCCGCTTTTCATTCACTAAGTAGCCGCCATTGATGCATCACGTCCCCGAATGCCTTGCATGCATGTCACGTTGATCATCATCACTTGCTTGAGACCGTCCACATCAAATGATATAAATCGTGTCTCTATCCTTGTTTTTCCTCGGTTCGTGCCGCTTTTACTCTAAAAAGAAGAAGTGGCCGTGGCGGCGCAAATATTCTGTAAAAAAAAAAGTTCTCCATGGAACGCTCAAATCCGGAAAGGGAACCGAATAGCACAGTGATCAATGCTAGTGAAGGCAATGATGAATTGAATGATGATGGCGTTGTTAATCAAGAGAGTTCCTTGGTACGTTCTATGTTGTATATGTTAGTCTTGAATTGATGAATTGTTATATGAAAACCTGAAGTGTGAATGTTTCTTTTCCATGTTTTTTAGATGTTTCTTAAATTTATTTCTTTGAAAAAAATATCGGACACTGACGTTGCTAGTGGACATGTTAATAAGGTATGATTGCAATTGAATACATTGGGTTGTGGAACAGACTATAATTAGCTAATGTCATTGATACTGAAAATTTCAGTAGAGATAGACATAGATAGTGGATATGAAAATTAATTGGGTTGTGTGGAAAACATGTAAGATCTATGTTGGAAAAGACAAAATTATTAGTATTGTATGTTGCTCCTAAATGTGCGAATAGTCCAAGATCAATTTCAATCTCACTATGTTGTCCGTCTATGTCATAATGCATGCAATCAATTACATGTTGTTATTGATTCATTGATTCCTAATAGAATTTTTTTATTAAAATGTGTGTTGTGAAGGCTTCTTATTCATGGTAATTAGATTACTAGTTTTTGGAAAAATCTGGAGAAATAATTTGTTTATAGAAATAAAGTCTGATTGAGTGCTATATGTGTTTCCATTTATTTGTTGTTATGTTTTATTGGATTGCTTCATTATATAGTAATGGTCATAAGTGGATTAAACCTCTGTTCCGATTGTCTTTAATTGAAGGTCGACGAAATCACCGACGTCATGGTGACGAGAAATGATGAGTTGGATTTAAGACACGAGGTTTGAAGTATTTCTTATTGTGTGTTAGCACGTTATAGTTACCACTTTGATACTATCTTTAATTTGTATTTTGGTTATGTGAATTGGCTTTACAGTTGCTGGATCATAGTGGGCTCGGTGAAGAGGAAATCCCAGCCATAGGAATGAGATTTGATTCGCTGCATTTGGCACAGGAGTTTTATGCAAGTTATGCAAAGAAATTGGGGTTTGTAACTAAAGTCAGGAACACGAACTTTGACAAGATGCAGAAGGACGCAAAAATACGCATTAATCAATCTCTTCACTGCACTCGAGAGGGTTATCGAGAATCTCGTGTTAAGGCAGCAACTAGGTCAAACAGAATAACAGCCACGAGATGCAAAGCAAGAATGTATGTCATGCTGGACAGGGAGAAGGAATGTTGGGTTGTGTCCAGGGTAGAATTGAGGCATTCTCACCCCTGTTCGGCTGATAAAGCTGTCCACTATCATGAGTACCGGGAGCTGACCATGCATGCCAAGTGCGTCATTACGGATAACAACGAGGCTGGTATAAGACCCAACAAGACGTATCTAGCACTTGCAAACGAAGTTGGTGGGTCTTCAAACTTGAGATTCTTAGAAAAGGATGTCAGAAATTACATTATAAGAAATCTCCGATGCTCCGATGACAATGCGGACTTCAATGGGATGATGAATTATTTCGTTCGAATGAAGGAAATCAATCCCAACTTCTTTTATGCCATAGATGTTGACGATGCTAATAATTTAGGAGCGCACTCTAGGTAGATGCAAGGTGCAGGATTTCGTATGAATATTACGGAGATGTGGTGTCGTTTGACACCACGTACAGGAGAAACAAGTCTATATAATTATTGGTGAATTGCAGGAGCAGTTATTTGTTAAATTTGTCATGTTACCTTACATTTGCTTTTTATGTATTCTCAGGCATGGTCTACTGTTTGCTTCCTTTGTCGGTGTAAACCACCATGGGAAGTCAACCCTTCTTGGTTGTGCTTTTCTTGGCAATGAGGAGATCCCTAGTTTCGAATGGGTGTTCACGCAGTGGGTGAGATGCATTGGGACTGCGCCAAAGGGTATCATCACTGACCAGTGCAAGGCGATGGCTGGTGCTATAAGGAAGGTCCTACCTGATACTGTCCACAGATGGTGCATTTGGCACATAATAAAGAAAACACAATTCAAGCTTGGTGGCTACGCTAGGTACGAAGAGTTGAGTGCAATGATGAATCACATTGTGTATAACTCTCCTTCGAGTGAATCGTTTGAAGTTGATTGGGCTGCTTTCATCAAAGAATTTGTGTTAGGCCATAACAGATGGTTAGCAGGACTGTGATCGTTAAATTAAATCCCGTCTGTTGGTTTCATGTTGCCTATTTATTCATCTAATTTTATTACTGTCGGGTGTTTCCGTTCTTCTATTTTTTTCTTAAGAAACGTAACTGAATTTTATACCTTGTTATGTCAGTGGATGTTCTTTTCAATACACATACTAATGTTTCTTTTCATAGTGTGTCTGGATATTTTTTTATCTGTTTTATCGATGCTTTGTAAGCTGTCATCCTGTTGGATATGAGCGACACTCTTATGCTATTTATTTTTCCCTGTGCAGATCTTTATGCGAATCGACGTAAGTGGGTGCCAATATTCTTCAAGAGTGAATTTTGGGTCGGCATGAGGAGCACACATCGGAGTGAAAGTATGCACGCATTCTACGGTGGATACCTTCATTGCAAGAGTGGATTGGTTCAGTTCGTCCATGAATACGATAACGTAGGAGCAAAAGGAGCTTGAAGATGATGCTGCGGACTCGAAAGGAGTCATCCCATGTATAGGGAGCACAGGCATTGAGCGACAGTTTCAACAGGAATACACCAGTAATATGTTCCGGACCCTTCAGCTGGAGGTAAGGAAAAAAACCGATTGTGTGGTTCGATCAACTGAACAAAATAGAGATACAATTTCTATTAAAGTGGATGAGCAGAAGGTATTTTGTGTTGTCACATCCTTGCGATCTGGTCATACTATAGAGTTGACACAGCACCGAGCTGCTATGTTCTTCCTCGATGGAGTAAGAATATCATCCGCAAGCACACTTACATTAAGAGTAGCCATGACGTGGCTCGGAGTAATGAAAGCCACAATTTGTTCAGGAATCTGTGTTCGGAGTTCTATAATGTTGCTCAGGAGTTTGTTTCTTGTGAAGAGGAAGCAGCCATCTTGCGAGCTGCCCTTTTGGATGCAAAGTTCAAGCTGACTGATCACCGTGCCAGCATGCGTTCCACTACTCTTGATGGGACTCAGAATACGATGCCCACACGGAGCACATGCGATGTTATTTTACATGACATACAGGGACCCTCAAGGGTGAAAACCAAAGGACGGCCTAAGGGTAAGAGACTTGGAGCAGAGTTGGACAAGTCAATTAAGAAGTCAATGGAAAAAAGGAAGAGGAAATCACACCCGGTATGTGTCAGAAGTGACGTCTATGTTAAATTGTTTATATGTGATAGTGTTCCTGTTTCTCATAAGTTGTTCTCTTTGTGTTGTGGATCTTGTAGGATGTTGTTGACCTTCAGACAGATAATGATTGCCAAGGTTCTGTGGACAACAGATTTGAGGATTCTACTATATGGAATTCATCAGATGGTGGCGGATTCATGGACCTGTTGAACTCTTTTAGGCATTTATAGCCATGTTTCTTGGCATGAGTAATTTGTCATACTTAGCTAGATTTCTTGTTCCTTTAGACACAACTGAATAAACTCTTCATTTTTCTGTTTTGTCACTTTCATTTATCCTGTTTTGAAGTATTCATTAAAAGAATCAAAAGTACAAATGTTGTTATTGTTCCCCAATATTTGGTTAGTATGGTTTTGAAGAAATGAGGTATCACTTATTTGTTCGCAAAAAAATAAATGTATTAAATCTGGACCGAAAATTGCCATTTAGAAAAAAAATCCATTCATATGTCAACGAAATGCACGCTGTCGTTAATGCGTAACACATGAAACATAGGAATCATATTCAAAACCATCCATTTTACAAGAAAAAGAAACATTCGTATGCCTATCAGTAGCAACATCCAATTAAAATCTTGGTTAAAGTATAGACGGATTACGCCCGAAGGCCGTGCAAAGGTTATACTTCCAGCAACGTCACAATTTTAGCAACAGAAAATAATGATAAAAAAATTAACGCCTCAACTTTGTTAACACCACGCTAGTAAATCAAATGAACTGTCACTTAAGCACAGTCATGCACAAAAGGGTTATAACAAAACACGAGCCGCATACTTTTGAATGAAGTACTCACAAGTTCAAATGACTAAGATATTATAGTTGATAAAGCAGATTCAGAATCATCCATCCTACAAGGAAAAGTAACATCCGTGTGCCTATTAGTAGCAACATCCAATTAAAATCCTGGTTAAAACTAATTGCTTGAGAATCCTGAAATACCTAACATACGAAACCTGCTGAGGAGTATCTAACAAAACACGAGCAATTCACTTCTCAATTAAGTATATACAAGTTCAAATTCCTAAAATATGATAGATCAACAAATAAATTCAGAACCATCCAATTTACAAAGAAAAGAAACATCCTAGTGCCTAGCGTGAGCACCATCCATGCAGAGGATTTGTCTTGATTGTCACAATCAACTTGACAAATTTCGCAACATGAAAACATGAACCTGCAGTGAAACAGGCTTTATTAGGCTCACACGAAACGAATCTAAGTCGGCAAATGGGTATATGAATGCATATAACTCTATCAGGAGGCCATGGATAAACTAAGGCATGTATATTGATTTTTTCTTACCTATGCATCTGTCTTCTTCCGTTGTCTCCCTCCCTTGGCTGGCTTTCTAGTGGGTAACCCCGCACGCTGCAGCATGCTCCTCGTGCTTGGTGTTGTGAAGGGTGATTTCACAGCCTTAGTCTTTTTCCTAGGCTGGTTGCGGCGCACAGGAGCGCTGTCCAATGCCTGCAGCGCCATCCCAATTTGTGAATTATGAGGACCCAAGACTATGTCTAGTATGATCTAATTCCCAAGACTATATTGATACGACTCAGCCAGATGAACCATGATGGCTTGCTTTACAGACCAATTTGGAACACGCCGCAAGAATCCGAATCCAATCTCATCAATCTCCGCAAGCTTCTCAACGGAGTTATTATTAGATAGCATTCTCATCATGTTATGAATGTAGCTGGGTGAGCATCGGGACTCTAACAATTTCTGTTAATTGTTACACAAACGGTAAGTCACACATACGATAATATGAATGGTAAACTGCGAATGGTAAAAACCATGTTACCTTTTTCCCCATGTTGGTTGGTTTTGCTGCAAATCAATCCTGCTACGGTCTCACAGAAAACAGCCCCTAAACCTTTAACGGAAACTGCTATACAAACATCATATGCAACATCAGAACAGTTCTCTATTAATACAATATCAAACCAACATTCAAAGTAGTAATTCTAACTACAGAAACATCCATTCGCTAGTTATAGCAAATCAGCAACATCCAACAAAGTGGTTCCTAAAGCTAATCATAGATTACAAAACAAGAATAAACAATTTCAAATTCTACGTTCTAGATATCTAATAAACACCAAGAGATGTAGTAACACCACCAACAAATATTGGCGAAGAAATCAAATTTACTTGCTAGTTGTTTATTAAATCAGTTCAGACCCAATCTCAGTTAGAAAAAAAATTACAATTAGTATTCTTTTAATTAGCTTGAGTGACTGATATGTCAATATACATATTCTTAATTTATTAAGTGCACGTGCATATATGAAAATTGAATCCTTGCAAAGAACCATAAGAAATTAAGAAATTTGAAAAATAGTGCTTGGAGTTCAATTTGAAAAAATGCATACCATAAGAAATTTGCAGTTGTAGCTATTTCATGTAGAAATGATAGGTGCATATAGATTTAATTTCTACGATAATAATATTTGCAAACAAAAATTAAGCTGTCCTGAACAAATAAAATCATATTTAATATCAGTCATCACAGAACTCAGCAAGCTATGTCCACCATTATGATTCACTCAATGTATGTATAGTGTATAAAGCTCATCATATATAATACAAGTACCAATTATTTAATCTTTATATAGGCTTAACTCTGGCAATTGATGAATTACCTAAATTATATTAGTGAAAAAAACAAATTTTCTTGCTGGTGGTTTATAAATTCATCTCAAACCCAACTCCAGTTAGAAAATATATCACAATTACCATTGAAGTACCTATCTTATTCCCAATGAATTTTTTTTAAAAAAAGCACTCCTTAACCAAAGATTACAAATAAGCCCATAACATAAAGCTCCAAAGAAGAAACACCCTTCAACAATAAAACATGTATAAATAAAGACACGGTCTTTAAATATATGTTCCATTTGGTAAAAAACTACATACACCCAAAAAGGGTCAAAAAGTAACAATTACAATAACAACAATAGCACCATTCACGTGTTCCTCATCAGCAAATCATTTTTTGTTGCTGGTGGTTTATAAAATCATCTCAAACCCAATTCCACAAAGTAAATATATCACAATTACCATTGAAGTACCTATCTTATTCCCAATGAATTAAAAAAAAACACTCCTTAACCAAAGATTACAAATAAGCCCATAGCATAAAGCTCCAATGAAGAAACACCCTTCAACAATAAAACATGTATAAATAAAGAAACGGTCTTTAAATATATGTTCCACTTGGTAAAGAACTACATACACCCAAAAAGGGTCAAAAAGTAACAATTACAAAATCAATAATAGCACCATTCACGTGTTCCTCATCAGCTTCTTTGAATTATCATCAAAGTTCAAATTTTATTTTTATAGGAAACTTACAAACTCCAACAGATTTCATCTAAAATCTCGTATAAATGTTACTCAGAAAACCAAACTTTTTTGGATTGGGTTTTATCTATTAAGAACATACCCAAATTCAATTAGGGATCAAGAAAAACATATTTACCTGTGATCAAACTTCCGAATAACATGAAAAGATGCAGCTAATACTCTTGACAACCACCAGTGATGCACCGAGGTTATATTACCTGATCAAAACCAAGATAGAAGAAACACCCACTCAATTAAAATTCACCATTACCACTACACAGAAAACTACTTCCAATTCTGTTTTCAAAACATGCATAACAAATCAGAGAAAACATCTACCATACCTGATAATTGGTGAGACGATCAGAAGATGCTGGGCTGGAGAACTAGAGGAACACCGGCGGATGGTGCAGCTGCAACAGGAGGCTTCCGGTGCGCCGGGTATACTTGCATGCAGCCGCAGAGTTCCCAGAGGCGTGGAGGCGCGAGGCGGGCTGAGGCTTCAGCGCGGGATTGCGGCGGCCGTAGAAGACAGAGAAGAGGGTTCTGCGATTTTCCCGGTGGTGTGACGCGTTTGAAGATGTTTTTGAAACTTCTGGTAAAACGGTGAAAGTAGGGTTTCTGATGAGGGTTATTCTGGTTTACCGTGGGTTAATTTTTGGGATGTTGGAGCCAATTGGGCTTCCGGTTCCAAGCCCAAATGCCCTTGGCTGATTCTTGGCTTATAGAGAGTTGGTTCCCTAGCATTATTGTTAAACATTTTTTTGTCTGCAAGAATAAAAGCACTTGTAGATTAATTTGTAGAAGCCTTGGTCTCTATGATTAGGATGTGATGATGATGTCAGAGACCCTTTAATACAGTTCCATATTTGAGTCTTTTTTGTTAACCATGATCATTTCAAATACATGTCTAATTGGAGAATATAAGGTGTAGCAGAATATCAAAGGCTCATAAACAGTAGAAAAATTGTGGCATTTCCCTTATAATAGAAAAGGAGCATAAATACCTGAGCATTGGCTTTAAGAGTGAGATTTTCAAAGACGTCGCACTTGACTCTTGCATTGAGCCTTCCATCAGTCAATATTCTCCCCAACAGCATCAACTAAACCAAGCACAATAATTTCATTGTTAATGAGTGTTGGAATCTACAACAACGAAACGAAACTAAGAAAAATCAGAGGGGGGAAGCACCTTGGGATGATCAATGAAGGTTGCACCAAACTCATAGTTAGCGGTAGGGATCTTAATAGTCTCTATTGACTGAGAAGGGATCTCAGTAGGCCCCATCAAAAGGCTGGTCGCAATCAGATTCCAACCAGGAACTAAATAAACAAATTAGATAAATATTTTTGCATAATTTAATTTGAAGTCAGCTAAAAGATATGAAGAGGTACCTGTGATTGAGGGAGAACTTCTGGTTGAGCATCTTGGTGAAATTAAGTCAGCTTGTAAGTCAGCTTCTCATTGATTTTCTTCACAATTTCGGGCAGAGTTTTGGATATGATCATGCCTTGAACTTGAACTAGCCTTTGTGCCAGAACAGGAACACCAACAATGGATTTGTCAATCTTTGAAAGCATTGGATGAGACTCAAAAAGCCTCTCTTCTTCAATCCTCGCCTCTTCATAAGATTCATCGCCAATCCTGTTCCTGATACAGACATAACCAAGACCAATGTTAACATCATCAACAGTTACCTTCTCCAACAAGCCTTCAGGAGACTTATCAGCCTTTGTTACAACAGCCAAGGTTCTCAAACCAGTTTTATCCACAGATTGAGACATTCTTATGGATTCACAAGTAGTAAAATCAACGGTAGCAGAAAGAACATTCAGAATAATGCTCTCTTCAGGCCTAATATACTCCATGATAATATCCTTGATCTGATCATAGATATTTTCAGGCTGGCCATGAACAGGAACCCTAGTTATACCAGGAAGATCCACTATTGTTAAGTTCTCTTCCAAACTAATACTGACAAAATATTGTAAACAATTATAATTCAGATTCAAACCAATCATAGTCCTCAATCAAAAGTTTGAATTAGAAACTAAAAAAGAAACTAAAAAAGCACATAGATCACAATAAGCAATGAGAAAGCACAGCGATTACGATAAGCAACAAAAATCATATGAATTTTGAGTTGAAGTCTGGAAAAAATATAATGCTGCCATTACGAAGATCACCTTGAATTTAGAATGCTTGAGAATAGGAGCATCGCCAGTGGCTCTCCGATGAACAACCACTGCCACAAAACCAAAACCCTAGTTCACACATCCTATCGGTTCGAACAGGGGGAAAGAGAGAGGTGGAACCGCGGCTGACGGTGGAACCGATTTTGGTCGCCACGGAGCTAGGGCTTGCGCGAAGGTATGCGAGCCAGAACTGAGGGGGATAAAAGGAGAGAGAGGCGCGGCGGTGGTGGAGCTTGAGCTTGCTTTGTTCTGCGAACGAGAAAGAACGAGAGAGACATGGGCTGTATTCTACTGGTTCAGTGTTTGGTTCAGTGTTTAAAGAAGAGGAGAAGAAGGAGAAGTTAGCTGCGGCGGTTAGAGTGGCCAGCGGTGGCGCTGTGGGGAATGCTAGGTTTGATTTGTGTGTTGTGAATGAATGGAGCTCGGGCATAAACTTAACCCCAACTATCATAAACCTAAAATATCAACATTTCCAACGAAAAATTTTAAATTATAGACGAAAAATTCGTCTGTAATAATTTAATAAAATGCAGCATTTTGTCCATTTAATTATAGATGGATTTTTCGTCTGTAACCATTTTTCACAAAAAAAATAATTTTTTCGACAGAATTATCAACGGATTTTCTTTTCCGTCTGTAATTTATGCTAATTCATTTTTTTGTTTTCCGACAAAAATTCCTTCTAAAATTCTGTCTGTATTTTCGTAGAAAAAATCCGTCGAAAATATTCGTCTGTAATAATTAGTTTTCTAATAGTGAATGTCACATTAGAAAATGGCACGTCTTTTAACAACATTTTCATGGAGTACATTAACCATCACTAACGCAGTTAGAAGGAACACGAGTGGCTTACCTGAGGTTGTAGTGGCCCGTTTCACCCACCAAATATTACTTGGACTTATCTTCACTCCCAAGGAATAATGCATAGCGATGTGAAGCGGCAGAATGACTTGGTAATAGCATAAGGAGCCAAGATAGCTAATTTGAATTGCACTCTTAAGGTGGTGGCCGATGATGAGGGTGTGATTGCAGGACGTCGGCGCACAAGGCACGTGGAGAGAAGTAGAAATTTTCTGTTGATGTGTGGGTACTTGGATGTGTAGTGTTGGAAATGATAATAGAAGAGCCACTCTGGTACTATCTACATGATAATGACATTGTTAAAGTACTTTATCAGATTAGTTTTTGAGATGAGGTGCCAGAAATTCTAAGCCATGTCTCAGAAGAAGGAAAGGATTTTTTGGCAAAATGTTTCAAGAGAGACCCTAGTGAGAGGGGGTTGGTTAAGGAACTTCTTGGGCATGGATTTGTTCATGCCTTTAATGAGCATATTGATTATGAGCTCGAGTTGGGTAGTTTTGAGCATTTATATACTTCCATGGGTGTGTTAGAGACGGAATAGGACTATACATAGACAACAACATCCAATTCTTGTTGTCATCGTTTGAAAAGTCCTGTTAATTCTGCTTTTACCTATGCTTCCTGATACTCACTGATACTAAAAAAAGTGAATTTTTTATCTATTAATACTTAATAGCACCAACTTTGAAAACTAAAAACTAAGATAACATGAAGGAAAAAATTTCATAAAATAGAGTGATATATACTAATTAATCGAAGAGGTACATCCGAGTTGATCGTTAGATTTATAAACAGGATTAATAGTAAAATTAATTACTGAAAGATAAGTGTTTTCTAAATTCATTTTTAAAAGATTTTATTAATAAAATTACTCTGTTAAAGATTACAAATTAATCATTTTTGTCTTTCGATTATTCTATTAACTGTTTTCATCAATAATTAATAATATAAAATGTTAATTTATAGCATACATGACATTTAACATGTCCAAAATAAATGTTTAAGAAAATCTATTAATTTAGTTGTTAAGTTATATTGGGTTAAGGTTTATGTAATTAGAAAAATAGATTAAACTGATACATTCTAAATTTATTTTATTCCATGAAATATTTTTGTTATTTTTTAATTTTTTTTTTGTATTTCTTCCATCTAAAGACATGATTTGTGGGTTGTATGAAGCAAATACAATGATATTTGGTGTTTGGGAATGTGATGATGCGTGAATTAATGTGAGATGTTATGAAAATTGATTTCCTAAAAACAAGTTTTAACTTGCTTTGCTTTCTGTTTTTACCTATGCCTCCCAACCTTAAAAACTAAAAACTAAGATAACGGTGAAAAAAAATTTTATAAAACAGAGTGATATATACTAATTAATTCACGCGGTACATTTGAGTTGATTGTTAGATTTATAAACAGGATTAATAGTCAAATTAGTTATTGAAAGATGAGTTTGATTTTCTAAATTTATTTTTGAAAGATTTTATTAATTAAATTACTCTTTTAAATATTACAAATTAATTATTTTTGTCTTTCCATCACTCTATTAACCATTTTTGTTAATAATTGATGTTATAGAATGCTAATTGACAGTATACATGACACTTAACATGTCCAAAAATAAATATATATGAAAATCTATTAATTTAAAAGCTAAGTTATATTGAGTTAATGTTTATATAATTAGAAAAATAGACTAAACGGATAGAATTTTATAAATATATTTAATCATCTTTCAATTATTAATAGAATGACATAAGAACAAAAATAATTAATTTATAATATTTAAAAAATTAATTTAATTAATAAAATCTTTTAAAAAATAATTTAAAAAATGACTCATTTTAAAGGACTAATTTAAATTATATATAAAAGTAACCATGCTAAGTGGATGCTGATAACTGTCCTGAAAATTGAGATACTACTGCATGATAAAGCATACACAAGTGAAAAATGGAAGTGAAATTTCAATTATGGAGCAATCTGCAGACATTAATTAAGGCGTCTAAGGTACAATACATCAATACAATAACAAATTCTAGCAAAGTTAGGCAACCAAGATAACTAAAGTTACATTAAACACCATCTTCATGCATTTCTCTGTGGTCAGTCAAATCTTAAGTGGTGACGCCTAACAAACAAATCAGCACTATATTTCTGTCATCACATAAAAGTATTCACTATTTTCCAGGACTAGATTTTGCCCTGTTGTTTTTGCTGTATTTTCTTACATATTCTTCTTGGAGACTGAGTGTGACAATCTCCTATCCAAGACTTGTAGCTTCTTGCGGAGGTTGTGATTCTCCTCAAGTACACGCTGGTACTCAAGAAGAAAACCCTGAAATTGTTTTCTCAAAGCAGTTACATTGGCTTCTGCAACATCAACGTCTTTAGCTTTAGAGTTGAGATCAGATTCTAGCTGTATAATCTCCACTTTCAATTTGTCTCTTTCTTCTTCCAATGCTTTAGTTGCCTCCAATCTTTTCATTACCACAAGATTCTTTCTTCTAATTCGGAGTTCTCTCATGCAGTGATGTAATCTATCTATTATAACTGCAAGAAAAAGGACGGCACCTGCAAATTATTTGCCAAAACTGAATGACAAATAATCCCTTTGAAATTCAGAAGATTAAAGGATACTAAACACAACATAATTATGGTACTAATGTCCTTGTGAACCAAGTGCGATGTTGAAAAACCATATACCAAAAATAGCAAAGATACCAATGAGAGTAGTTTGGAGGAGATGATTGGCCATGAGAAGCTGATCGGTGGGATTGAGATGAACATGGCCATCATCATGGATTTGTCGCTTTTGAATGTTGATTATTCCGTAGACGCCGGAAAGAAGGAGGGCTACAAGGGAGGCGGCGGCAGTGTTGAGGACGAGGGGTCCGCGGGCACGCTTGAGGCGGTCAAGGGTGAGGATGAGAAGCTTTCTAAATGGGGTCTTGAATAGAAGAATTACAATCACAACCGCCTCCCAAAATATGAGGAGGAACAACACCTCAATCATCACTCCTGATTCTTCTTTGTGCCTCAGATCGCAAGTTTCATTGGGATCACATCCCACTCACTCACGGACACATCATCATCACATACTATGTGACCTAATGTTTTTTTGTTTGAATCAAGATCTATCTCTGTTTTTTGGTCAACACTTTGAGATGATTGTTCATGCCCTATTTCTTGAGTTGGGCCTTGATTTTTTAACTCTTAGTAATACATTGGTGTGTGTTGCAGTTTTCCACCTCATATTAGAGAAATATGGTTTTGATGAATAATATCGAGGGTCCATCTAGTGTAAAGATAGATATGTACAGATTTTTGTCGTTTTGTGGCTGAAAAAGCGTGTCATTAAAAGTGTTGTTTAAAGAAAAAGTGTTACCCTTAATCGTTAACTTGACTCTGATACCAATTTTTAAAAGTCGATTTTTCCTGTAATTTCCTTTTCGAAATTTCTATTAACTCTTCATATTTTGCTTCGAATAAGTTTGTAATTTGTATAGATTCGGTTGGTGGTGCTTTATAATTTGCAATTTCATAATCGAAAGTATTGACCATTCCTACTATTACTAATTCTGATTTTTATAATTTTTCAATTTTATAGTTTTTCAATCTTGTTTTAGTTTATAATATTCTTTTTTGCATGGATTATTGTATATAAAATCTTTTATCTGTTTGTCTTTTTCTTTAATATAATTTCTCAAATCCTCAATTACTTCTTTTATTTCTACACTTTCTCTTGTTTCTAAATATCTGTTTAATTTTTCAATTTCATTCTCTATTTTTTCTTTTAGCAGCTTTAATTCTTTTAAGTCATAATATGGTTTTCCAGGCATTTATAAATTTTTTAAGTTTAGCTCCAACTTGTTTATATTTGTTCTTATTTCTATTCTTTTTATTATAAGGTCATTAATTTCGAACTGAAGATTATTTAATTCCCTTTTATATTCCTTTATTTTACTTTCTAATTTTTTCGCCCTTTTTCTTTTTATTTTATTTTCTGGTTTTTCAATCTTTGTATGCTTCATTATTTATCTTAGAATTTCTGCAAATTCTATCATT
>NC_029772.3:97546755-97548270 GCF_000817695.3 Arachis duranensis | reverse complement strand
GGTTTTCAATAGCTTTATATTTTGGTATTTCTGTTTTTACAATTTTCTGAAATAATTTATCGACATAAATTTTTTCTCTGTTTTTAAATATTATACTATGATGGCTATTTGTTAAAGCATAATTTATTGCATATGTAATTGAAAATTGTTCATCGTCTTGTTCCATTAGATTCTTTCTGTGAAATTTATAAGCTAAACTTATAGATCTTCCAAGATTTTCAGTTGATAAAGGTATAGCATATCCAAGATGGGCATTGAATTTAACATTTACGTTTGCCAAGTTTCCATGAACAATTCTAATTATTTGGTCTATTGGGTCATCAGTAATTCTTTTGTCACAGATTGCTAAGCTTATTGGTGAATTAATTCCTTTCATGTATGTAGATTTGATTAAGACTTGTATAGTACTAATATGAATCCATCCAATTTTAGATCTTTTTTGTTGATCATAATTTTCTCAATCTGTTTACTCAATTCTTCATCATTTATCAAAGCTATTTCAAGTTCTCCATTAGCAGATTTTATCTTTATAGGAGCTTTAAGTTGAATTTTTCCATAGTATATTATATTTTTTCTATTAAAAACTTCTTTTAAAAGATTTTGTTTATTAAAATTTTCATTTGATTTGAGGTTTAATTCTGTTTTTAGAACAGCCTATTTTTCATTATCTAATAAAGCAGTTAATCTGTAATAATCAGATTCTTCTGTTAATTCTAAACTTTCTAAATAATTCATAACTAAGATACTAGGATAAAGGCGTACCTTTCTGGAGAAAAACTTCCTTTATTTAGAATATTTTACATAAGACGTTTTTATCTCCAGAGGGGAGATTGTAGATACTAACTCCAGAAGGGAGTTTAGAATTGGTTTTTCCTAAGGGAATTCTTCTTCAAACTATAGAATCGCCTCGGCAGCTTCCTCTTTGCTCTCCTAGCATATGAGTACTCTTAGCCTCCTGCTTTCTATGGTTTGATACTTTCTACAATTGCCTAAGCAACCTATTTATAATGGTTTAGTCTGATGGACAATTCCCATCCTTACCCTTCTTATGACGTCATTACTTACGTCATTGTTTATTATCTTGCACCAGCTACATTGTTGGTGCTCTATGACCTAAGCGCTTACGTCACTATGCAATAATGTTGAGAGATGCTTCAGATGTGCTGTCCTCCTCTTTCATCATGTGACCTTCAGATGCACTGTCTTCTTCCTTTATCATGTGGGTTGATTCCGTTTTATTATTGCTTTCTTCAGATAACTCTAAGACACATAGCTGGCACTTGTGGTCTTCTCTGTCTTTTATCAAATAGCAGAGATTCCTCTTTATCCCTTCGGGGAGCTTTTCTAAGAGTCCAGATAAGTTGTAGAATGCTGATTCAAATTCCACTAAGAGTCTCATCTCTCTTTCTTCAATTTCATTCCTTTTACTGGACACAAGCAAAATATTTCTGCTTTTATAATTGATTCTTGTGTGAGATTCCCTTGTTATCTTTTGAGTTCTTTCGAAGACCCTTG
>NC_029772.3:97541363-97545174 GCF_000817695.3 Arachis duranensis | reverse complement strand
TTTGTAAAAATTAGTATATCATCAATGTACACTAAAACAAATTCATTTAACTCTTTTAGATTTTCTTCCATAAATCTTTGATAAATACCTGGAGCTTGTTTTAATCCGAATGGTAATACATTCCATTCATAGAGTAACACACTTGTTGATTCTTTTGTTGGGCAAGTAAAAGCAGTTAATTTCTTTGTTTCTTCGTCTAAACGAAGTTGCCAATATCCTGATTTTGCATCAAGAGATGAAAACCAAGTTGCTCCTTTTATTTTTTCTAAAATAGAATCTTTTCTTGGAAGTTTATGAGCATCACCAATAGTTGCTTCATTCATCTTCTTATAGTTAATAACCATTCTTCGTTTTCCCCCTTTTAATTTCATTATTGTTTTCGACATAAAAGGCTGGAGCCGCATGAGGACTTTTACTTAATCTTATAATTCCCTTTTCCAAGCCGCATGAGGGCTTTTACTTAATCTTATAATTCCTTTCTCTAAAAGATCTTTGCATTCTAGTGAGAACTCTTCTCTATCTCTTGCGGAATAAGGAATTTTATTTGGAACATTTATCTCTTTTGTAGGATCTTTTAATTTAATGTTTACTAATTCGTTATTTGTATTTTTAATATCTAAAGGATTTTCAGCACAAATTTTCTCCAAAAGTTCCTCTATCTTTATTTCAAGATTATTTTTTGGAATGTTTATCTGAAAGTATAATTTAAATAACATGTTTCTAATATAGAAAATATTTTAAATTTTAAGATCTTATCTATAGTAGTAGTTGGTATTTTTATACGTTTTGATTTTTGATTTATTGAAGAATCATGTGGAGCTTTTAAGACTATATATGTTAATTCTTGAATGAATGGATGATATAGTTTTAAGAAGTTATTTCCTATGATAAAATCCATTCTAGAATCTAACATATATATAGATGGAACAATGAACCTATAATTTTGAATAAAAATTTCAGTCATCTCTGTTTTTTGGTCAATTTTATGTATTGATTTATCAGTTATTCTAACTCTTAATGGTTTCTTTAATTTTTTCCAATCAAGTTTTATGTTTGAACTAGCAAAGCATTGTGTTGCTCCAGAATCTATAAAAGTATTTATAAATTTTTCTGTTATTTTTATAGTAATAAACGTGGCATTATTACTCAGTCTCTGAGTCTGTTTCTGAGACATATTCAAAAATATAGTCTAGGTTATCATCAGATTCTTCTAAAGGTTCCATAAAACAAGACTTAGCAATTTCTATTTGTTTAGTAAGATCTTTTTTATCCTTCTTTTTCGGACATTCATTTGCATAGTGTCCTTCTTCTTGGCAATACCAGCACTTACAGTTTTCTTTTTTATTTGGGCAATAGTCACTTTTTTTCCTTTTGTTTTTATTGTTATTTCTTGTTCTAAAATACCTCTTTTTTCTCCAGTTTGGATAGTATTTTCTTTTTCTAAATTGATATTTTCTCTTTCTCTGAAAATTTTTATTAAGCCCATATTTTTGGGGTATCTCTTCATTATCCTGACAGCAAATTCTAATTATATTTGCAAATCTTTTTTGAGTTGCTTCTTGCATACAACGTTCTTTTATTTCCTCTCTTATTGCAGCGGTTGCTCCACCAAAATTATTTTCAATTGTTCCTCTATTTATTTCTCTTATAAATCTTCCCATTATAAATTCATTAGCAGGATATGGAAGTTTTGTTATATACATACTAAGATAATGATTTTTATATTCTTCTTTTAATTTGTAATAACGTATTCTATATATTCACATATATAAGATTCCACATTACATAGATCATATATCTGGATATTAGCTAAATGGTTTTTTGCTTCTTGATACTTTTTATTATAGACTTCTTGTCTATGATCTATAATATTTTTTCCAAAAAATTCTTTATATAGAATCATCATTATATATAATATCTTATCATAAGCTGTTGTTTTTGTTGCTAAATCTTCTATTATTTGGTTTTCTATTGATGTCATATAATCTCTTATAGTTCCTTTAGTATGAAACCCTATGTAATTCCAAATGTCTCTTCCAGATAATTCACTAAGTTTTGGATTAGTAAAGGCTTCTAATAAGAAGAAATTCAACCAGTTTTCGAAAATTTCCTTTTCATTCTTTTTACAGTCTAAGTCAAGCATTCTTTCTCCTTCCATTTCCTGGATTTTATGAACGTATTTTGATGGTATTTTTGTATATTTTATCTTTGGGATTCTCTTTTTCTTTATTTCTTTGAAATTTTATGGATACTAATATTTCTTCAAGCATATCTACTATAGAATTTAATTGTGGGTTAAAAGTATGATAAAGATGTGGGGAATCATTTCCATGGTAACATTTCTTAGAAATTCCGTGTGAAAAGTAAGTTTTTTCAGGTTTTTGAAGTCCTTCAATAAAACTTATAGTAAAATAAAGATTTTGAGAAAAATCATTTTGTATTGATTTTAAGAATTCGGTGTCATTACAGTTAACATTAGTTAAAATCATTAATTTTGATAACTTAATTATTTCTTCTCTTAAATCTTCTAATTTACTTTTTTCCATTAGGTGACGCTTTTCTTTGTGAAGAGTTACGGTTTAAAGTGTGACTTTAGAAAGTGTGGTGTAAGCAAATCTTTAAATCTGTACAGATTTAGATCTGTACCATATAATTTCCTTAATATCGATTAGCAAAGTTAATCCTTGGGCTCAAATACCAAAATAAAGAAAAAAAAACTCAATTCTACACATTAAAAAGTAAAAAAAAAAACTCGCTGCTTCTTAATATTTATTTTCAATTTATAATAACGATTTTATATTTTTGAATAAACTATTAATTCGGCCTTGTCCATTTCTCAAAATGACAACGCGATCCCTCAAGAAAAAAATGATCCACTTTGGTCTCTATCCTTTATTTCGTGACACAATGCGGTCCTTGTGACTATTTCTCCGTCAATTCTGAACAAAAAATGCTGACGTGTCAGGTTCAAAAATGAACAGAAACTTAATTGTCTATAAATTTAAATTTGTTAAGAGTTTATTTGTCTTTATATTTTAAACGATACTTTTTTCAAATTATTTTTTTATTCATTATATTAATATGCTTTTTCAATAAATTATTGAACATATAGTATGATAAATACAAACTAATTAATAAATTATTCAAATTAAAAAAATATCATTTATTATGAAACTAAATAAATAATTCAAATATAATTTTTAAATATATAAATAATAAACATTAAAATCAGTTAATACATCAATAATAACGCTATGATATTAGAGTTATTAATTTAATGCAAAGATATCAAATAAAATTATTAACTTAGTTTAAAGAGATAAAAAAATTAAATTTGTTATTACACAGAAAAATTTTACTATATATCAAATAATGTGTTCATTAGTTTTCACTTTATTGTAATATCTGGTAAAGGATTTATATTTGTTCTAGGTTTTTAGGAAAAGTGGAACAATTCTATTCAGTAGGAACAAAAAGAAGTGGATCTATTTTATTCTATATCCGATAAATAACAATACGCAATGGTGGTGTGGGAGGACGTTGACCAAATGAATAAAAAAAAGGGGATAGTTATTACAAACAGGTTCTTTGAATGATAAAAAAAGATATGTTTGCATTCACCAATAAAAACACTCATATAGGAGCAACCTCCCCTTTTTTTATTTATCATTTATAAAAATTATCTAGATCATAATACTTAATTTTAAGTAAAATATATGTAAATTTAATTGAATTTTAATATACATAAAATTTTAATCAATCCACATTATTCTTATATTGATAATTCTTATTGATGCTTTGAGTTTGCTAA
>NC_029772.3:97532584-97541358 GCF_000817695.3 Arachis duranensis | reverse complement strand
AATTAGATTTATTATTACTCAAAAAAATTATTATATATCAAATAATGTGTTCATTAGTTTCTAATTTATTGTAAAAATTATCTAGATCATAATACTAATATTATATCATAAGATTATTATTATTAATGTATTAACCGTATTTTAGTGTTTATTAAATATTTAAAAATTATATTTGAGAATTATTTATTTAGTTTCATAATAAATGATATTTTTAAATTTGAATAATTCATTTAAAAATAATATTAATATAATGAATAAAAAATAATTTGAAAAAGATATAGTTTAAAAGATAAGGACAAATAAATCCTTAACTAATTTAAATTTAGAGATAATTAAGTCCCTGTCTATTTTTGAACCTAACACGTCAGCATTTTTCGTTTAGAATTGACGGAAAAGGAGTTACAGAGACCGTGTTGTGTTACGAAATAAAGAACAAGGACCGAAGTGGATCATTTTTTTCTTGAAGGATCGCGTTGTCATTATGAAAAATTGACATGGCCGAATTGGTAGTTCACTCTATATTTTTACAACTAGAGAATTTTTTTCACCTTATATTATTTATTGCACTATACAAATGAACGGTAAAAAAGAATATATAGACTAAAAAAGCTTGCTAGCAAACACCTCATTATCACCATCACATTCATAACAGTCTGCAAATTGTGTTTGTTCAAAGCGGGTCATACCAAACTGTAGAGCCATTTTGATTTCAAACGAGTCTCTATTTTCTCTCAAAACAGGGTCTCTCTCATTCACACTCAACTCTATACTCGCTTCCTTGAACTTAAAAAAACCAGCAGTTTCTCCATACAACTTAAACACCATTCTAACTTGACTACCATGTTCCAATGTGTTTAAAACACTTGCCAATGCTCCACAAATCACACTAATCATCAATCCTCCATTGTTCACTAATGAAGAACAAGCTGATCCCAGAGCTACAAGCCGTGTTACTTCTCTCTATACATATATAATTTCAATTCATGAAGGCCGCATTTTCTTATTATTTCCACCAAACCAATCATACAAAGTGAGACATATATACATTATGGAGTGGAGAAGGAGAAACACCATAGCTCGGTCTCTACCAGCCTCGTCTCCATAGCCACTATTTTCAACTCTAGTCAGATTTTTACTGTTAAGTCGGCAGCTTACATCGCTCCAAGCAGTTTAAGACAGAATAGAAAATTTTCTCCACACTCAACTGTCCTCAAATTGTGGCCTATAAAGACTGTGATGTCATGCTAGAGAACGGTAAGTCCTTTTACAACATCTTCATGGAGTACGCTCCTCAAAATACCATCGTTAACGCAGTTAGAAGCCACACAGCTGGCTTACCTGAGGCTGTAGTGGCTCATTTCACGCACCAAATATTGGATTTACATACCTTCACTCTCAAGAAATAGTGAATGGCGATGTGAAAGGACAGAACGTCTTGGTGACGATATAAGGAGTTAAGATAGCTAATTTCGATTGCTCGTAGGGTGATGGTTGATGTTGAGGGTGTGATTATAGAGACGTCGGCGTACATAGCACTTGAGGTGGGACGTGGAGAGGAGCAGGGATTTCTTGCTGATGTGTGGGCACTTGGATGTACAATGTTAGAGATGATAATAGGGGAGCCACTTTGACACTATCTGCATGATAATGACCTGTTACTGTATTTTATAAGATCGATTTCTAGAATGAGGCACCAGAAATTCTAAGCCATGTCTCAAAGGAAGGGAAGAATTTTTTAGAAAAAATTTTTAAGACGAAATCTCGTAAGAGGTGGTTAGTTGAGAAATTTCTTGAGCATGAATTTGTTCATACCTTTATTAAGCATATTGATTATGAACTTGAGTTGGGTGGCACTGATTTGCATACTTCCATGAGTGTGTTGGAGACGAGTAGGACGATAAAGACAGCGACATTAGATTGTTATCGTCATGTTTTGGAAAGTCCTGTTAATCCTAAAGGCAGGATTAGTGAGTTGTGTGGAGTAGATAGAGAGATGTTTGATGCTTAGAAAAGCGATGATGATGGATCATTGCAAAAAGTAATAATTACTGCAATAAAGAATTATTATTATACACTATAGAAATTGATTCTCTAAAAATAAATTTTAGTTTGTTTTATTTTCTGCTTTTACCTATGCTCCCTCACTGATACTGATACTTACTAATACTCACTGATACTCATAAAAGTAAATTTTTTATCCATTAATACTTAATAGCACTAATCTTAAAAACTAAAAGTTAAGAAACGGTGAAAGAAAAAGATTCATAAAATTGAGTAACATATACTAATTTAAAGTAAAAATAAGTATGCTATTCTTGTTTTGCTCTTGTCCAATAAAAATTTGTCAATAAATATATATTTAGGTTAATAGTTAATTTAGTCATAGAAAATAAAGATTTTTTGATTTATCTTTAAAAAATTTTATCAATCAAATTGTTTTTTCAAAGATTACGAATTAATCTTCAGTTATTTAATTAACAATTTCTACCAACAATTGATAATGTAAAATATTAATTGATAGTATAAATGATGCCTAACATATCTAATTGGATATTGACCAAATATGTTTTAAAAATTTATCAATTTAGTTAATAGATCATATTGAAAAGAAGATTTATGCAATTGGAGAAAATAACTAAATTAATATATTTTCAGAAATATATTTGGTCAATATTGAATTAGACATATGAGATATTATGTATGTTGTCAATTAACGTTTTACAATATTATTTATTGACAAAAGTTATTAATTAATTTGATTGAAAAAAAGGGGGACGAATTTAAAAAATATCTTATTCTTTAAGAACTAATGTTATTATTAATTGATTTGTATTTACTATTTTCTTTTATTTAAACTAAATATATACCCTCTATAAATAAGTATATCTTTTATTTTTGTATCTTTTAACTATACAGATAAAACAGTTTAAAAAAAGTGAAATAGAATTAAATACGTATTTATTGAGTTGTTTTACTTTATTTAATACGTACTCTTCGAATTAATATATATTTATTAAATTTTTTTATTTTTGACATTTATTTTTTTAGAGACAAAAATCATCTAATTTAAAAAATAATAATTAGAACAATAATTTTTAAAATCGAAAAACAATTATAAAAATACCGATAATAAAAATTAAAAAATAAATAAAAACTTAAAAAATATTGACAAAAAAGTTAATTTTTTTATTTTGTTTTTTTAATTCAATATTTATTTATTTATTATTTTATTAATAAATTATTTTTTTTAAAAATTAATTTTAAGGGCAAAAAACCAGTATAAGCCAATGCCATCTCAAATTGACGTATATAAGCCAAACTAAAAATCGTTTCAATAATGCGCAGGATCTTGTATATATATATAATTCGAATCGATATGATTCGAACTGCAAATGAGAGTAATTCGAACCGGGGCAGTTCGAATTACTACCTGAATTTTCTTCATAAATTGAATCAGGTCAGTTCGAACCTTGAGTGCACATAATTCGAACCAGGGAGGTTCGAATTATAGAGAGAGAGTCTGACCTTAGTAATTCGAATCGGGCTGGTTCGAATTACACAAACCTTAGTTCGAACTGGGCCGGTTCGAATTAGTGGGAGAGAGACCTTTATATAACCGTTCTAATCGTGAGTTGGTCTCATTAGATGGAGTAATATCGGACAGGCACAACGGCATCAAGGCTGTGCTTGAGGCCCCTGACGAAGGTTGGCTACCGCCATCTGCGTACCGTGCATTCTGCATACGACACGTAGCGGCTAATTTTGCCCTTACCTTCAAGGACAAAGACGCTAGGAGGCTTCTAGTGAATGCGGCGTATGCGAAGACCGAAGTTGAGAAGCTGATCGGTGGGATTGAGATAAACATGGCCATCGTCATGAATTTGTCGCTCCTGAATGTTGATTATTCCGCAGACGCTGGAAAGAAGGAGGACTACAAAAGAGGCGGCGGCAGTGTTGAGGACGAGGGGTCCACAGGCACGCTGGAGGCGGTCGAATGGGATCTTGAATAGGAGAATTGTAATCACAATCGCCTTCCAGAATATGAGGAGGAACAGCACCGCAATCATCCCTCCTAATTCTTCTTTGTCCCTAAGTTTTATTGGGGTCACATCCCACTCGCTCACGAACACATCATCACATACTATGTGACCTAATGTTTTTTGTCTGTTTTTGTTTGTGTCAAGATCTATATCTGTTTTTTTGTTTTTGGTAAAATTTGAGAGATAATTGTCCATGCCCTATTTCTTGAGTTGGCCCTTGATTTTTTGACTCTTCATGACCATACATTGGTGTGTGTTACAGTTTTTCACCTCATATTAAAAAAATATGATTTTGATGAATAATATACAAAGTTAATCTTTGAACTTAAATCAATTCTACACCTGAGCAAAATAAAAGGGAAAAAACATCAATTTTACACATTAAAAAGAAAAAAAAGTCACTTCTTAATATTTATTTTCAATTTATAATAAAAAAATGCTAATTGTCCTTTAACTTTTCGTTTTTATTCGATCTTTTAAAGAATTTATTATTATTTAATTAAAGTAAATAATTTATATTAATAATTAATTAATTTTAAATTTTTTAAATTCAAAATTTAAAAAATTTAAAATTAGTAACCCTAATTAAAACCTATAAAAACCTTTCCCTTTTCTCTTACATTAACCTACTCACCTCCAACAATTACACACAGACCCCTCTTTCTCACCGTCAGGTCCTCTCCGCCTCCCCATCGCATACTAAATTTATTAATCAAGGTTGTCGTCTAGCAACACTCCTCAACGACTCGATAGTATGAAGTAATATATTTTTACTAAGAACCCGAGAAGAACAAAATATAAATTCTTTCCATCTTTCTAATTCTTAGTTAACCTTTAGAGTATGGTTTAATTGTCAAAACTCTAACTTGTTACCATTATTATAATGAACTGTGAATGCTTAAGAAACTCATTTCTTTATTCATTCAATTCTCATGACCAAGGTTTTATTTAACTCAGTCATTATAATCATAGAGTTCAAACTCTTTACCGAGAGTTGACAGATTCCTCATTGACTAATCATTAATTCTACAAGTATTTAAATCATACCCAATATCCGTTCAACTAGCACCCTAGAGTATTAGGTGTCCGGAATCAAAGTATAATAAATACATTTTTAATTACTATGACAGTCACAGGTCAAAGGAAACTCTATTACCATGTTCATCTTGAGAATATCCTATTGACAAATATGCGGTAATTATAACCATTAAGATTTCTCAAAGTGATTCAGTTCAATGGTCATATATATATATATATAATGATCTTTTCGGATTATTAATGTCCTTTTTAATAATCCTATGACCAAGAATAATTTAGATTAAATTATAAAAAATTTATCTCTCAATATTATGATCACTATCACAGTAAAAAATCTCTAAATTTAATTAGGAACCTTATTATATTAACATTTTAATATAATAACAATAACAAATTATTTGACACATGATTGATTAGATTGTGGTCATACTATTTATTCCCAACATGGAAGAGGTGGATAAAGACCCTTACAGTGTCAAGTTCGCAATAAATTTGACCACACAACTGTTAATTGTTGGTATAGGTATGATGTTGATTATGGAAATTCAAGATCTGATGTTGCTGCCTCAAGTTCACTCTCTCATGGTCTAGGAGCAAATCTATCATACGCAAATGCAATGATGCACAATAAAACTAAATTTGCAACTCCTTCAACACTTCAAGATCCCGATTGGTATCTTGATTTCGAAGCATCGCATCACATGACCGCTGATGCACTCAATTTCACATAGAAGATAGAATATGGTGGATCTGTGAGAGTAACAATTGGAAATGATTCAGGTTTACTAATTAGCCATGTTGGACATTCAATTTTTATTCCAAATTTGAGTAGAAAACATTTCTTGCTTAAACAATTACTGTTAGTTCCTCAAATTTCAAACAATCTCTTAAGTGTCTATCAATTTGTAAAAGACAATAAAGTTTTCTTTGAATCTCACAATGATAATTGTGTTGTTAAATTCAAGGCCTCCAAAGAGGTTATACTCCAAGAAATGGTTGATCGAGAGTTATACAAATTCTCCGATTTTCATCCAAAGTCAAATAATACTGTTGTTGCACTTCTTGCTTCTATTCTGGGTCCTAAAGATGCATTGTTGTGGAATGCTCGTCTTGGGCATCCATCAACACCAATGATGAATAAATTTGTCAAGTCCTGTAACATTTCTTTGAATTCAATAAACTTTGTCTGTGCTGCTTGCTGCATTGGCAAAGCACATCAGCTTTCGTTTCCTAAATCTTCCTCATCTGTATATACCAAACCTTTAGAGCTAATATACACTGATGTATGGGGTTGTGCCCTAATCACTTCCACAAATAATTCAAAGTATTATGTTCACTTTATTGATGCATTTTCTAGAATTACATGGATATATTTGATTGCATCAAAGTCTCAGGTTAGATCTGCATTTAAAAATTTTAAATCCATGGTTGAATTACAACTTGACACTAAGATCAAAACTGTACAAAGTGATAATGCAAAGAAGTTTATCAATTTGGCTAAGTCTTTGTAGAGAACAAGTATAGTTTGGAGATTTTCTTGTCCCTACAAGCATAAAAAAATGGTACAGCTGAATGCAAGCATAAACACATTGTTGAAACCGGTTCGACACTACTAGCAGTAGCCTCAATGCCAAAGAGATTTTGGGGATATGATTTCATGATTGCTGTAAGGTCAATCAACTCTTTTCCTACACCAGTTCTAGACAATTCGACTCCTTATGAGAAATTGTTCAATTGTTAAGCCTGATTACTTGTCATTAAAAACCTTTGGTTTCTTGTGCTACCCATACTTAAGGCCTTAAAATTCTCACAATATTGATGATAGGTCTGAACCTTTTGTATTTTTGGGTTACGATTTGCAGCAAAAGGGGTATAAATGCTTTGCAGCTAGCAGAATCATAGTCTCCACTCACGTGATCTTTGATGAAACATATTTTCCATTCAATTTTGGCTTTGCTTCCCCTGATGTATTCACAACCAATTCTCCACCTTCTAGACCTCAACTAGAAATTATTTTTGATTACCTGAACCTGCCACTTCACTATCTGAACCTTTAATAACCCAACCTTCCATTAATTATTCAAATCGATTTCACTCACTAGCACCCTTTGATGTACCTTCTTTTTCTTCCATAAACCTCACTTCATAAAACTTAGTACCGAAAGCCTCAACAATTAATCCTAAACCTCTTCCATGAGCTACCTTACCATAAAATCAATCTCAACACCTAATGATTATACATTCTAAAAATCGAATTTTCAAATCCAAGTTTTTCAGGCCTAGGTCACTATCACTCTTGAACCAAAGAACTACAAAGAAGCTCCTAGTATCCCACATTAGAAGCAAGTCATGGAAGATGAATATACTGCATTGATGAGAACTAGGACATGGAGTTTAGTGCCACTGCCAGAAGGGAGAGTTTCCATTTGCTACCATTGGGTTTTTTTAGTCAAATATAACTCATATGGCTCATTATAGAAGTACAAAGCTTGCCTTGTTTCCTAGAGGTTTAGCCAACGACCAGGAGTTAATTTTAAAGAAACTTTTAGCCCATTAATTTGCCCCACTTCAATTCGGTTAGTCTTTTCTCTCGTAGTGTCACATGGTTGGAATATTTATCAACTTGATCACAATGCTTTTCTCAATGGAAATCTTCATGAGGAAGTCTATATGATCTAACCATCGGGGTATAAGGGGTGATCCTAACATGATTTATAAGTTGTTAAAGTCATTGTATGAGATAAAACAAGCCCCACGGGCTTGGTATGACAGGATTTTTGGTGTTTTGCAGCATCTTGGCTTCACTACAACCAAGATTGACTCATCATTATTCACTAAATCCATTAATGATTGTGTAACATATCCACTTCTCTATGTGGAAGATATAATTGTGACAAAATTCAGACAAATGCATTAGTGAAGTAATCAGGTAGCTCAGTTCCAAATTTGCTTTGAAGAATTTAGGAAAATTCCATTATTTTCTTGGGTTAGAAGTCACCCATACTGCTGATGGAGGATTGGTACTATCTCAAGCCAAGTATGTAGCTGATATATTGAAGAAAGCTAAGATGATAAGATGTAACTCCTATGCCACCCCCATTCCCTCTTCTCTCAAGATGAGTAAAATTGGTGGTGCACTATTTTCTGACCCTACGCTATATCGATCTATTGTTGGCAGTTTTCAGTATCTAACGATAACCAGGCCAGAGCTAGCTTACTGCACCAATCGAGTCTGTCAATTTATGCAAAGATCACTTGAGGCTCATTAGAAAGTGATAAAGAGAATCCTCAAGTATATTAGTGGTACTGCAAACTATGGTCTTCAATTTTGGCCTTCTAATGATCTCAATCTTACTGTATACACTTATTTTGATCAGGGGTCTGATCCCGATGATCGTAAGTCTACAAATGGTTATTGTGTTTACATGGGGTCAAACTTAATATCATGGTCCTCTTGCAAGCAGCAACTCGTGTCTTACTCGAGCACCAAGGCAGAGTATCAAGGCATTGTTGATGCCATTGCTGAGACCATCTTCATTAGAAATTTGTTGAATGTTATTCATGTTCCTGTTACCTATCCCCTAGTGATTCTTTGTGACAATTTGAGTGTTGGCAGCCAGTCCTATTTTCTACTACAAATCAAATCATGTTGAACCGGACATCCATTTTGCAAGGGATCATGTTGTCAAAGGACAT
>NC_029772.3:97525148-97532560 GCF_000817695.3 Arachis duranensis | reverse complement strand
AACAGGTTGTAGACATCTTCACAAAACCCATCTCCTCTTCTTTGTTCAATGAGTTATGAGACAACCTCAGAGTTGCAGAAAAATTCACTCTTTGTTTGAGAGGGTATGAAAGAGATAAGAGTTAGTTAGCTTTAGATGAGTCGGCATAAGTTGTTACAATTTTGTTACAAAATGAGTAAGAGTTAGTTGTTAGTTATACCAGCCAGCAAGGTAGTTGAGTATATAAACTCTTGTAATAGCTGGACTTATATCCAACTTCATTCATTTTCACTCTTTATCAATTTCTCTCTTTCTCTTCTTCTCTGATCATTATTATGAACTCTATCCTGATACCTTTATGGTATCAGAGCTTTAAGTTCAGTCATGACTTCTGCAAATTTGACCTTGGCACAAATAGCGCAAGCTTTTTTAAGCCCTATAGCAATGAAGTTAGATGAAGACAATTATCTGCCATGAAAGGATCAAGTGGATTCGATGATTTTTACCATTATTAGCTCTGGCCTGATACCTTTAGCTTTCATTTCAATGGTAGCAATCCAGTTCACACACAATAGTTGAGGTGATGGATATGCACCATCTCCCTTTGGAGGCATGATTTTCAACTTGATACATTACAACTGAATTGGATACATTAATGCACGAAAAATTATGAGAAAAATAACAGCTTTGGGCCTCCACCACCACTGTCTACATAGCCATAACTCTTAACTCCAGTGGACCTACGTAACTTTGAGCAATTCAAGATAAGACATGTAACACCCTAGTATTCAAATCCTTATGCTCGAGTCATAAGTCAATGATAATAAGATAGTACGAATCAAAGAGAAATTATAATACATATATAATTGGAATAAATTATTAAACGAGAAGCCNGCTAAGGTTATAGTAGTAAAAACAGTTGATAACAATTTCTATCTCTCCCAAATATACATCAAGACCTCTATAGACAAAGTTTCCAAAAGAATTATATATACGTATACATCATTAATTTTTCCAAAATAAAAGGGAGTGAAATCTAAATATATAAAATACAGAACAAAACTCAAAGTAGACTTCGCCGTCTTCCAGACGAACTCCAGCTCACTATGGAGCACTAGGACTTGCATTTGAAAAACAAAGAATATATATGGAATCAGAACCCCCAACCTATGAGTTTTTAGAACAGTAAAAATGTCAAATAAATACAATATAAGGTAATAGGAAACTCACTAAGCAATCTTATGCTTCCACACAATGGTCTTTCCATCTTAGATTCTCGTTAATCCATGATTAGGCAAATGTCCTAGAAAATTCTACTCTAATTCATTTTTTATCATTTTCTCCACAACTCTCCAAATTTCAACAGAACAGCCCTTAGATAGTTCAAATTCAACGATTATAAATCAACTCATCATACTTCCACCTAGAGTAAGTGGGACGAACCATTGCATCTACCTAAGGAGCTCAAATAATCTCATTCAATATTCATATTTATTATTCAATCATTTCATCATTTCATCTCATCAAGGGCAGCCCTAGCATCAACCGACACCAGCAAGAAGGACTTCTCAGTTATGCAAACACAAGCAAGACAAACAAATAATACACAAGTAAATTCAGGTAAAGCAATTAGCACATAATCATTTAATATGTACAGTTAAGCAAGTCAAGACAAATAGCAAACACAAACAAATCAAAACAAATGCAAATTATGTATGCCTGTCCTATGGCCGATGAGTCTTATCTGTCAGTTATACAGCCAAACCCAACATGTCTGGAGCAAGTGGAATCACTCCACTGCGTCTACCCAGACAAGTATATTTGGCAAGTGTAATCACATCTAGAAGCAAGTAGAATCACTCTACTACGGCAAGTGGAATCACTCCACTACATTTCAATCACATCTAGGAGCAAGTAGAATCACTCTTTTACGGCAAGTAAAATCACTCCACTGCATTTTTCAAGCAGGTACATTTCAATCAAACTCACTTTCATTTTCATAGTCATTCTCTTCATATCTCAATCATAATCAATCATTCATCACCTCTTAATATCATAATCATTCTCATCATATCTTAATCAAATTCATTCATCACACTCTCTCAATATCATAACCATCCTCATCATATCAAAATCAATCATTCATCATCTCTCACTATCGTAATCATCCTCACCATACTTAGTCATCATCAACCATTCTCATTTCTCACTATCATACTCATTCCCATCATAACTCTCATTACATTTAACCCATCTTCCCACAATTCACTCTCTCAACTCACTTGGTTTCGTTCCTAACTCCTCTACCTTCTATTACACCAACTCTAGACTTATAACAGGATTTATAGAAGTTTAGAAAGCTCAAAAAATGGTTAAAAATACAAAAATACATTTTCTACAAAATTGGATGGTTATGCATATGCATGCCTTCCGTGTACGCATAAGTCCAATTTTTTGCAGTGTCGCGTACACAGACCACAGTCGCATACGTGCCAACCCAAATCGTCATTAGATTCTCTTCACTCTCATATGTCCTCAAATTGTCACCTATAAAACTATGACATCACGCTAGAAAATAGTACGTTCCTTTACAGATTTTTCATGGAATACTCTCGTTAGAAAAATATTATGCAATTCAGAGGCACACAACTGGCTTATGTAAAGTTCTAGTGGGGTATTTCACTCACAAATATTATTTGGACTTACGTACCACTCCCAAGGAGCCAAGATAGTTGTTCTTGTCTTACCAATATAGGAGAAACGACATATTTTATTTAAAACTAAAAGGTTTGCCATGTTCTATGTGCCTATCTATATTTGTTTATGTCTTTATTAATAATGTATTGACCAATTTGAAATTGAGATATATAAATTTTGTGTATATAATAAGGTAGCAATACACAGTAGAATGGGAATGGAGTACATTGCCCAAATTGAAGTTAGATTTATTCTTCTTTAAAACGTTAAATGAATCTATGTCTTCTCTTTGTCCAAATTGAAAAAGAGTTACTAACTATGCTCAGTATATATAGTAATTAATTAGTATTAAACATATTTAATAAGTAGCTTTTAATTTTCTAATGACAACCTATCTACTACAGAAGAGATGATATAATTAAGGGTTAAGTACGATTTTGGTTCCGAACGTAGAGGTCGAAAATTTATTTCGTCCTCGGCCTTTTTTTCGCTACAAAATGGTCCCGAAAGTTTAATTCAGTTTTAAAATCGTTCTTTGAACAAAAATATCCCTCCCCTATTCTTTCCCAAAATCAACCAGAAGCAGAAGCGCAGAGGCATAAGCAAACACAGAAACAGAAGCAGGCAGAAGCAAAAAGTAGAAGCAGAATAACAACAATCAAACAACAACTAGAAAAACAACAACAATAATAACAATAGATAATAGAATCAGAACAACAACAAAAACAGAACCAAAAACAAAAATAGAAGCAGAAGCAACCAGAAGTATCAACAACAACAACAACAATGAAATAAACAAAAGCAAAACACCTTCCTTTAAATTTGAAAAATTAAAAAAGAAAATGATAAAAAAATTGAAACAGCACTGCAGGGACCTCGAGGTGGTGGTGAGGGAGGAGAGGTTGCGGCGGTTAACTGCAAATCGCGAGGGGAGGAGAGCTGCAGTGGTGGTGGTGGATCACGTGGAAAGGGCTACGGCAGCGGTGGCGACGCCGTGAATTGCAACAAGAACGGCGATGCGGTGGTGGCAGGATGCAAATCACGACGAGGAGAGAGCTGTGGTGGTCGACGGCATTGTGAATTGCGACGAGGGCAGATGTGTGGCGACAAGAACAACTTCCTTCCTCTCTTCTCTTTCTCTCTCCCTTTACTCTCTCCTTTCTTGCCGTTAGTGTGAGTATGTGCTCAGGAAGAAAGGAGCAGCAGCGGCGAGGAGCAGCGACGGCGTCCCGTGGAGATTCTCCACCTTCCCTTCCCCCTTTTCCCGTTTTCTTTATTTTATTTTATTTTATTTTATATTTTTTAGTTAAGGGTAATTTGGTAATAAAAATAAAAAATTTGATAAAAATGATGATTTTAAAATTAAGTTAAACCTTTGAAATTATTTTGTAGCAAAAAAAAGACCAAAAGTAAAATAAATTTTCGACATTTATATTAAGACCGAAATCACACTTAACCATATAATTAACTAAAACACACATTTGGTAGCTACTAGTCACTTAAACAAGGAGGTTTACTATTCATTGTGTTCACTTGTCACGTGATGTTTTATGTTATTGAGACCAACGGCCGCGGTTAGGAAGAGCTGTCAAATATAACATTCCAAAATCATTTCTTCTTTTATTTTGACCAAATTTTCCACCACGTGTACTCTTCTGCATTATAATTAACATTCACATTTTTAAATAAATAAAAGCTTTCTTATTTGAGGCCATAAATTTCTCCCAGGTCACACACACATCACATTTAATTTTTTTTTTTAACTTTGTGTTAGAAAAACACTTTTCATACTCGATATAGATAACATTGTTTGACTGTGTGCTGTTGGTTGAAATAATAATAACAATAGTAATAATAATTTACATGAAAAATAGGTATGTCTAATTGTCTATTTTGATTTTCTCTTGTCTAATAAAAATTTATCAATAAATAAAATAGATTGTTCCAATCATAATATAAAAATTTTATGGTTTTTTTATGGATTAATGGGTTGGTCATGATAAAATATTTTTTATATATTTATTTATTTTAAATTTTCTAAAAAATTATTGTTATTAAGCTAATTAAAATAAAAAATTTCATAATTTAATAACTAAGTAATCATAAGAAAAATGAATTAAAAGCTTGATTAATTATTTCAAAAATAAATTAAATATTTATTTAAATAAATATTATTTTCTTCGTCCTAAAAGCATAAACATATTGACATATACACAAAATAAATAAATAAATAAATAGCATAAACAAAAAGGCCATAATTAGTAAAATTTTAGACTAATAAACAATAGTACTTAGTCTTTCTTCCTTGTTGTTTTTTTTTGTTTCTTTTTTATAGTTAACCAAAAAAAAATTAGTGAGCAAACTACTGAGATGTATTCAAAAGATTTAAATACTAATTACTAAAAAAAATTAAATACTAAAAAAAATATTTCTTATTTTAGAAATCAACATAATAAAAACATTTTTAAAAATTTAAACATATAACAAAAATAATAAAAAAATATTTTTTTATATAAATAACAAACAAATAATGATCAACATTTTTAGTGAAAAAAAAAAGTTAGCTAGTGAACAAATATATGATAATGCAAGAAAAGAAATGTTGATCACTTAATATTCTTCTTAGTTGTTTTTTTTAGGATATTTTTATTATTTTAATCTTTCGGGAATATTTTTGTGGGTATCTAAAAATGTGTTGAGGGTATTTTTGAGAGTTTTTTCCTTAATAGGTAGGATTTATGATTAAGAATTAGGGTTTAATTTTTAGAATTTAAAAAGATTAACTGAAAATTTTGAATTTTTAGTTAAATTCTTTATTTAATGGCAGTTCTTCTAGTAAAATCAAAATCAAGAATCAATGTCATAAATAAATAAAGAAAGAGTATATAGAATCAAGAGGTTATTAGTCAAAAACTAAACAAAATCACATTAATTTATATCAATAATTAATTTTAAATTTTTTAAATTTAAAATTTAAAAAATTTAAAATTAATTAAATAAACATAATTAAAACCTATAAAAGCGATCATCTTTTCTCTCACATTAACCTATCTACCTCCAACATTCCTCTCTCTTTCTCTCACCAATGCTGCTGGAAGCGCCGGCGACTTCCATGTTCTCCGCAACGCCCTCAACAAGCACACCGACGCCGGAGGCTGCCACCCTAGTGCGACCACCTTCTACCCCGTCTTGAACATCCTAACGCGCTAGAAAGCCATAGACCACACGCGGCGCGTGGTGGATTTCATGTCCACGCTTGGCGTTAATGGCCTCGAGAAGATCGTTCTCAGAGAAGTTCGTGGCTTCTCCGTGGAGGTCATCATTCATTCTCATCAATCCAATCCATTCTCACATGCATTATGTGTGTTTTTCTTAATATAATACAATATGGATCTTGATGATGATGCAGGTATATTTGTACGGAAGTCAGGTTACATTTTGAAAGAATGATCTTGGAGAAGAATTACTATTTGTCAGTATTAATTATAAAAAAACATTCATTTAATATGAAAAAAAATCTTAATACTTAACAAAAAAAATATCAAATTATATTTTAGCAAAAATAATTAATATTTATAAAATTTAAAAAAAATATGAAATTTTTAAAGAAATAGAGACATTCACATTTGTCATACAAAAAAATTCGAAAAATATATAAAAGAATATCTATTTAGTATGAAAAAAAAACATTTTGATACTGAGCAGAAGAAACATCCATATATATTAACTCGTAGAGATTTTAAATTCACTCAAAGTATTTAGCTGATTTTTTGCTAATACCCTTTTGATTCCTAGCCTTGCTCATAAATAAATAAATCAATCGTATTATGAAAACACCAAACACACATACATACCCTCAATAGACTAGTTCTTGAATATTGATATATATGCTGATTAAGTCTGCAAGAGATTTAGTCTAACGAAATCTTAATTCTCAAAATTATCTATCTGAGTGCACAACATTAGTTTGGGCAAAGACAGTTACTTAGCTTGGAATTCAAGCATTCAACACAATAAAACGAATAATGAAGGTATATATATATAGTCAATAGCCACTGCATTGAAGAAGTAAAAGTTACCCACGTAAGTGAAACATTACGACAGTGCATACTGCATACTGCACATATAATATATATATGGTAAATGCTATCCTACCCTCTTTAAAATAACATGTAAGTTATCCTTTCGGATATGTCATATTTTAATTGGGTGTTTATTTTAACCTGAGTTACTTTAATCTCATGAGAGTTAATATCTTGAAAGACGGTAACGGCTAATAAGACGATGATACTTAGGAGACACAACAACGATGATAAAGGAATGGGGAGGAGTAAACGCAATTAGAGAGAGTTGGAATACTTTTCTGGAAGAATGATTTGGGAAGAGAAAACAAGACGCCCAATGAGACGGTGATTCTTGGGACGACGATGAAGGAGTACAACGGGGAAGAGTAAACGCAATTAGAGAGAGAATTTATTTTAATAAATATTAAACAAAAAAAATTAATTTTTTTTGTTTTTTTAATATTATCAATAAATTTGTATTATTTCTTGGATGGCAAGGTGATGAGTGAGACATATAGACCGCAATTGAGCCAATGGCTGGAAATTTTGAAGCGACCAATTCATCAAGACCTATCTAATTTATTTGTTCAGTCAACAAGACTTAAGTTTAATTTAATTATTCAACTTCCTTAGCTTAGATTATATTCTTTGATTTGATTAATTGATTTGACC
>NC_029772.3:97523490-97525089 GCF_000817695.3 Arachis duranensis | reverse complement strand
TTCAATATAAATAGATTAATAGTATTAGCTTCTTTGGTCTAATAACCTCTCCTTCAATGATGGCTTTCATTTCCACCATTTCCATACACCCCTCAACTCTGCTTTCTTCTCGTTCCATCTCCTCAAAGAGACTAATAAATGCAGCAATCCGTATTCCAAAGCTAAATAGCAGACCTTTCAATAATAATAATCTCTCGGTGCCAAAGATACCTTCTTCAAGAGATCTCGTTCAAGATTATGTGATGAGCACCACACACTCAAAAATGTTACAGCATAATCATAACATTAAGACCCTTGAGCTCTTATCAATCTTGGAGGCCGTAGCTGAGAGAGCTGAGATTCACAAAAACGTTGGGGAACAACGTGATAATTGGAACAAGCTCCTTCTCAACAGCATCAACATGATTACACTTGCTGCAGCAACAATGGTTGCTGTTGCTGACAGTCACGGCGGCGGCGGGGCATCATCCATTTCAGCACTCAACCTATCTTCCACCCTATTGTTTTCTGCAGCAACTGGAATGCTTCTTGTGATGAACAAGATCCAGCCCTCGCAACTCGCTGAAGAACAACGCAAAGCAACTAGGTCTTTTAAGCAGCTTCAGACTCAAATCGAAACCACACTCGCTCTTGGAGTTCCAACCGAAGAAGATGTCAAGTCCTCAATAGCAAAGGTTTTGGCCATTGAGAAAGCTTATCCGCTTCCATTGTTGGGCGGGGCTATGCTTGAAAAGTTTCCTGCAAAATTCGAACCTGCTGTTTGGTGGCCAAGAAGGAACAACAAGACCAAAAGTGATCATCAAGAAGGAAAGGCTCTGATGAATATGAACGGGTGGAGTGAAGAACTAGAAATGGAACTTAGGGAGGTTATTGAAGTTGTGAAGAGAAAAGATGTTGAAGATTATGAGAGGCTTGGAAACAAGGCACTGAAAGCAAACAAGATTCTGGCCATTGCAGGCCCCTTGCTCACTGCCATTGCAGCTGTGGGATCTGTGTTTGTGGCGGGGAATAACGGTGCAGGTGTGGTTTCTGCCATGGCTGGGTCAATGGCAGCTGTAGTCAACGCTTTTGAGCATGGCGGGCAGGTAGGGATGGTGTTTGAGATGTACAGAAACTGCGGTGGGTTCTTCAAGCAATTAGAAGAAACAGTTGAAGCCACCCTTGAAGAGAATGATTTTGACAAGAGAGAGAATGGACAAGTGTTTGAATTGAAGGTGGCTTTGCAATTGGGAAGAAGTGTGTCTCAGCTCAGAGAACTCGCTTCTAAATCAGCTTCTTGTCGAGTCGAAGGGATTTCCATTGATGAATTTGCAAGCAAGATGTTCTAATCATTTATTAACTATATCTATATTTCTTAATTAGAATTATAAATGTACATATATGTTCGTTCATTCATTCTGTGTGTCCATTTTAGATTTTTGCTTTAAATTTTGTAAACAAAGCAGTCTTAGATCAATATTCGTATTCTTTTTCGCAACTTACATTTGGTCCCCTAGGCTATTTGATTTCATAGTCAATTACGATAGGTAATTAACAAAAATCTAATCAACAATAAATCAACAAATATTTTTAAATTATATTTTATATTAATTAATTGTG
>NC_029772.3:97473247-97523398 GCF_000817695.3 Arachis duranensis | reverse complement strand
TGGCGTCAACAAATTTTACTTTGGAGTAGAGAACTACTGAGGAGAATCCATTCAGATGAATGATATTAACGAAAAAGAAGACCTGGCATACTTTTTATCTTTAAACAGTTGGAATTCATTAGAAAGTAGGAAGGGGTTTTACATCAGGACTTCATGCCTACCAGATATTTATTCACCAACTTGCTAACGCATTTATTTTGAAACAAATAAAAAATTAAACACTACTATTAATAAATTTAATGTATAACTGATATTAATAAGTATATCAGTACTTTAATTTATATAATTAAATGCATGCTCTGCATGTGTTTAACCGTTCAAACGAACACATCCAAAGCCTTCATCCACTTGCCAACGGTTTTTGTAGTCTAGCTCTGGATATTATTATTCCTTTTGCGGGTAGGATATCATCATTTAATATATTATTAAGATGTCGTTTTACATACTTAATTTTACAATTGCTTGACACATAAATTATAGAATCCACTCTTTCACCTTTCACCTTAGCTTAAAAATAAGTTAAACACAAATTTTCTAGGCACTATAAAATTTTTCTATTATTAATATGATACTATTTATAAGATCTAGTTGGTCCCAACATATCTATCCCAAGCTAGCTCATAAAAATATATTTTAAATCATATTCAGATAAATTTTTACCTACATTTTAAACAAATCTATTAAATTTATTTTAGAATTTTTAAGTTAATATTAAAAATAATTCCTGAAATTTAACATTTAATTCAATTTAATCTCTAATTTTCAATTAATTTAATTTGTACCCTAAAACTTTAAGGTATGACTCAAGTTGGCCTTCCATCCATTTCCGTCACTAAAAAAATAATATGCACATTTAATTGACATCTGACCTAATATCTCACTAGTTCTAAAGCACACCTCTATATTTTAATCTCTCTCACTTTTAGTCTCTCACAAACAGCTGAAAGCTCACTACTCACCCTAAGACACCAACCATACCATCAGAGCTCACCTCAGCAGCTCAGCCCACCTCCGTTCACCGTCAACGCACACTCATCGCTGTCATTACTATTGAGATAATAGTATGTCCAAATCCAATCTATCATGATTCGCTCTCGTGTGAGTGGGAGATTGTTGGGAATAATGAGTATGACCACAATCCAATCAATCATGTATCAAATAATTTATTATTGTTATTATATTAAAATATTAATATAATAAGATCCTTGATTAAATTTAGAGATTTATCATTGTGATAGCGATCATAATATTGAAAGATAAATCTTTTATAATTTAATCTAAATTGTTCTTGGTCATATGACTATTAAAAAGGACATTAATAATCCAAAAAGATCAATATATATATAATGATCTTCATTGGGTGAAGATTAATAGATCTCATTTATTAAATTATATATATATATATATGGTGCATATAGAGATATGACCATTGAATTGACTCACTCTGAGAAATCCTAATGGTTATAATTACCACATATTTGTCAAATAGGATATTCTCAAGATGAACATGGTAATAGAGTTTTCTTTGACCTGCGACTATCATAGTAATTAACAATGTATTTATTATACTTTGATTCCGGACACGTAATACCTTAGGGTGCTAGTTGAATGGATATTGGCTATGATTAAATACTTGTAGAATTAATGATTAGTCAATAAGGAATCCGTCAACTCTCGGTAAAGAGTTTGAGCTCTATGATTATAATGATTGAGATGAATAAAACCTTGGTCAAGGGGATTGAATGAATGAAAAAATGAGTTTCTTAGGTCATTCACAGTTCATTATAATAATGGTAACAAGTTAGAGTTTGACAATTAAACCATACTCTAAGGGTTAACCAAGAGCTGAAAAGATAGAAGGAATTACTTTGTTCTTATAAGGTTCTTAGAAAAATTTAATAAAATATTTTATTATAAATATAACTTTTATATTAAAAAATAATAATTTAATCACAATTAAATAATTAAAATAAATTAACTATTAATTTATTACAAAACCATCTCAATGGAAATAAATACATCACATGCTTAAAAACAATTTGAATTAATTCTATTAATTCACAAACTTTAAGAAAATAGAAATAAAAATTTAAACACAAAAAAGCCAAAGTTCTGATACCACTGAAGGATTATCATATGTTCATAACACGCAGCGGAAGAAAAGAAAGTAATCCTAAAGATCTATTTTGTGCTTAAATTTTATTCCAATAATGTAATTTATAGATCAGATCTAAATACCTGTGTACACTAGTAAAAATTATTTTCTCCTTCGATGGTACGAAGGCGCTATATATGCATATCCACACCGAGACCAATCTTTGCTGTCAATTCTTTGACCAATGGACATCTGATCTAAATTGAGAAATCTCTTGCAACTATTTGCATGCCATAAAATTCTTCTCCAAGAATTAGGCTCACATGCGTTTATGTGTGTAGAGGTAAAGAAATAAAACTCTTGTGTTTTATTCTCTCTCCGTCATATTCCTCTACTCTTAACATACATATATATAGTATGAGATTTGTTATTGATTTTAAATTTGATTCTCAATTCAAATTTAAATCATATCTTAAAATTCCAAATTTGAATCCTTCAAATTTATGAATCATATTATAATTCAATTTAAAATAGATTCAGTTAAGATCTCATCCAAATTTAGAAATAGAATAAGTAATTATTCTCAAATCTCATTTAATATTCTCAATTATCATACTATTATTATATTCTTGGTGCTAGCAAAGAATATAATAATATTCCATTTAAATTAATATAATTATTTATTTGATCAAATCAAAATAGTAATTAAATAATTCTATAGAGCAAAGATTAGAACACTCGTTAGTGTGTGACCCCATAGGTTCAATAGTAAGCGGACAGTAAATTAGTCATACTAAATTTACTAATCAAGGTTGGCGTCTAGTAACACTCCTCAATGACCCGATAGTATGAAGTAATATAATTTTTACTAAGAATCTTAGAAGAACAAAGTAATTCCTTCCATCTTTCCAGCTCTTGGTTAACCCTTAGAGTATGGTTTAATTGTCAAACTCTAACTTGTTACCATTATTATAATGAACTGTGAATGACCTAAAAAACTCATTTCTTCATTCATTCAATTCCCTTGACCAATGTTTTATTCATCTCAGTCATTATAAATTATAGAGTTCAAACTCTTTACCGAGAGTTGACGGATTCCTTATTGACTAATCATTAATTTTACAAATATTTAAATCATACTCAATATCCATTCAACTAGCACCCTAAGGTATTAGGTGTTCGGAATCAAAGTATAATAAATACATTGTTAATTACTATGATAGTCGCAGATCAAAGGAAACTCTATTATCATATTCATCTTGGGAATATCCTATTTGACAAATATGTGGTAATTATAACCATTAGGATTTCTCAGAGTGAGTCAGTTCAATGGTCATATCTCTATATGCACCATCTATATATATAATTTAATAAATGAGATCTATTAATCTTCATCCAATGAAGACCATTATATATATATGTATTGATCTTTCCGGATTATTAATATCTTTTTTAATAATCTTATGACCAAGAACAATTTAGATTAAATTATAAAAGATTTATCTCTCAATATTATGATCATTATCACAATGATAAATCTCTAAATTTAATCAAGGACCTTATTATATTAACATTTTAATATAATAACAATAACAAATTATTTGATACATGATTGATTGGATTGTAGTCATACTCCTTATTCCCAACAATTACGCCTCTCGTGGATCCTCTGTATCATGAGCTCGCATGTCACCACTCTCCTACGTCTGTGCTCGACTGCTTGCGTCTCGTCGTGCCTCCGCCGGGGAGTGCTCGAGGCTTCGAGCTGTGCTACCTAGTTTCTGTAATATGTCGTCGTCGTCTGTCATCACTGCACCCAACCTAACGTCTCGTTTGCTCACGAAAATTGCTTCTGCCGTCCTTCATCTCTACTCACCTCAGTCGCTCGGGTCTCTCGCTGCGCCTCCCTCTATCAGTGATGAGTGCTCGAGCTGTGCGTGGTTGTTGTTACTCGTCGTTCATAGGTGTTGCTAGCTGCACTGCTCGATTATGCCGCTGCAACGACAATCAACAGATAAGTTCTTTTCAGTTATTCTAATATTCTATATTAATTTTTTATAATTGATTCATGGATGTTATTTCTATTAATTTTATTATTGATTAATTTATGAATCTGATTAGAATATAACCAAAAAAAAAAAAGTATTCAAGTGAAGATATTTGGAGGTTCATACTAAAGATCAACAAAGAGCAATGAAATTTTGTTGTCGAAGCTTGATTTAACATATTGAACAGATGAATCAAATAAATCATGTTTTGTATAATCATTAGTCTAATATGCTCGAAAACCGGATATATTTTGTAAATGAGTTAGAAAAGGTGAGAGAGATAGTGCTGAAATTGAGGCATGATTCCGTAATCCAGCATTATTACGGGCGGGTCTCAATGTCATAAAGAGTACCATCATATTTGCATATAAATTGAATTCACAGATTGAAAAAGTAATAAATTAATTGAAGGAGAAGATAAGAGAAGAGAGTAACCTAACTGAAGACGACGCTTTGAAGAAGGTTTGAAGCGTGCATGTCATTTTTTTTATGACAGAAATAAATAGAAAAGTCAACTTGAGTCACATTTTAAAATTTTAATATACAAATTGAGTCAATTGAAAATTAAAAAACTAAATTTAGTTAGAAGACAAATTTCAAGGAGTATTTTAAATATTAACTCGATTTTTTTTTACAAATAGTATAAATAAAAAGTTTAATATATTTTAAAGTATGGTATCTATGCATAATCTTTATATTGCAAAGAAGAAAAACGGTAATCTGGAGTAAGAAAATCTTCAACTCAGTATTCTGATCCTGTAAATTTATGTTCACATTATCACATAGGTGATCCGATCCTAAACTGATCTCCATAACGAATAATATAACAAGAAATGCTTAAGCATGACTGCATTAGCCACCATATCTTATCGAAAACCCCGGGTTCAAATACATTGCAACATCAGCATGTGCCTTTCATTCTATGGTTGACTATTTCCTATTATTCAATTCTTTTATTCTTTCATTTATATATAGTCATCTGACCAAGAAGAAAGATGTGCATCGCAGGATGAGTAGATATGCTCTCTTGTGAGGTTCCAATAGTGAGTACTATATGAAATGTCGTGTCTACATTTACACTTGTTCGCCAAAATGCACATCCTACTTATTAATACTAAATACAATCTTGACATAACAAAAGAAATTTTACATGTTAGAATACATCAGGGGCGGAGCTAGAAAAAATATTAGAGGGGGGCTAAAATTATTTACACAATAAAATAATATTAAAATAAAATTTTTAGGGGGGGCTAAACTGAAATTTACATATAATTTACATGTAAAAAATTAAAATTAGGGGGGGCCGTTGCCCCTTTCCCAGTATGTAGCTTCGCCCCTGGAATACATATATATATAATTCATAAATCCTTGCTTTTTTAATATTGAGCGTTGATTTAATTTTTTACAGTATTTCTAAAGCATTATAATACTCTAACGACCATATTTCCTCATTGATAACTGTACTAATGTTTTTAGATGGACTAATGCTTATGTTTATTCTTATTCGATTCTATTGTAAATCTCAGTTTTTGGGTATGCAGTGTGCACGAAGCATAAAATAATATTATTTGTATATTAAAAATAAATTAGTCAACAAATTAAAATAATTAATTTTTATATAAATATATGTATTGTTAATTTATTTGTAATATGTATATGATATTTTAATATATATTTTATATGGACGAATAATTTGATGATTGTTTTTTTTATATATATCTAATATAGTTGATAAAATAAATACCGAATATAATTAAGGAGCAAGTGTCTAATTAATTAACGACCACAAATAAATAAATAAATAAGTCTCTATAGTTTAGGTGAGTATGTAGTTTGAAACCGAGGGCATGGAATAGGATTGGTGGTAGTAGTAACCGAGTAACTATTTAGAATTTGTCAAAGTTTTTGTATTTGTTTAGGTTTATGTCAAACCCCAACAGCCAGTCAACATTTAGTTTCTATATCTGACCCCTGCCTCTCATTTTCACACTCATTATATATAATTTGGGACACTACCTAAGTTTCATTCATCCAATGCAACTCACAAATTAATTAAATCCTTATGTTATATGGCTTCTTTACAGGTTTCGTCTTTGATTTCTTCATCTTCTTCACAAAAACAAGCAATGTTACAAGCCAAAGCCGCTATCCATGTCCCTAACTTCCCCAGAGCTCCAAAACTACCATCATTACCAACCACCAATACTCTCTTTCAGGAACTCAACAATGGCTTCACTCACTCATCATCAATTTTACCAGTACTGCAAGATAACAATGATTCAAGCAACAATGTTAACTGCAGTTGTTCATCAAAATCAAAAGCTACCATGCATCAGCTCTATGCGATTCTAGAAGCAGTGTCAGACAGGGTGGAAATGCATCACAACGTGGGGGAGCAGCGTAACAACTGGAACACCCTCCTTCTCAACTCCATAAACATGATCACTCTCACCGCCACCGTCATGTGCGGCATGGCAGCCGCAAGTGGCGCCGCGGCCGGTGCTCCAGTTTTGGCTCTGAAACTATCCTCTGCGCTTCTGTTTTCTGCAGCCACGGGAATGGTGGTCATCATGAACAAGATCCAGCCGTCACAGCTTGCAGAGGAGCAACGCAATGCCACGAGGCTGTTCAAACAGCTTGAGGCCGAAATCGAAACCATAATCGCTCTTGGAAATCCCAGCAAGGAAGACGTGAAGCGTTCAATGAAGAAGGTGTTGGCACTTGACAAAGCTTACCCTCTTCCCTTGCTTGGAGCCATGCTTGAAAAGTTCCCTCAGAAATTCGAACCCGCTGTTTGGTGGCCTTCTTCAAAGAGAAGAACCATCCGATTCAACGAAAAAAAGGGAGAGATAAATAATAATGGATGGGATAAGGGTCTGGAAATGGAAATGAGAGAGGTGGTTGAAGTGATGAAGAAGAAGGACGTGGAGGACTATGAGAGATTAGGGAATTTGGTGTTGAAAATCAACAAGACTCTCGCCATTGCAGGTCCTTTACTCACTGGAATTGCGGCGGTTGGGTCTTGTTTCGTGAGGCAAGGTTCATGGGCAAGCGTTGTTCCTCTCGTGGCGGGGGCATTGGCCACGGCGGTGAATGCATTCGAGCATGGTGGACAGGTTGGGATGGTGGCTGAGATGTATAGGAGCACCGCAGGGTTCTTCAGGCAGACACAAGATTGGATCCAAGAAACCATTGAAGAAGAGATTGAGGAAAGAGAGGATGGGGAGTTGTTTGAGATGAAGCTGGCTTTGAAATTGGGAAGGAGTTTGTCACAGTTGAGAGATCTTGCTGCAAAGTCGGCGTATTCTCGTATAGAGGGAACTCCCATTGATGAATTTGCTAGCAAGATCTTCTAATTACATTATTATTAGGCAAATTAACTATATCTTGATTAATTATTTTTTGTATATACATAGTAATCCTAACCTGGAAATGGAAAGTGTTAGTACTTTTGGGATATTCTTGCAATGCCTGTTGTTATTATAATTTTTAATAATTTCATTATTGTTCGTCAAAAATTGACAATCGTACCGTACGTGTTGACATTTGAAGCTGAAAATCAAAATGGATTCGAAAGTCATATAGCAACATTCTTGTGTTCGTTGAAATTTATTTTATTTATCGGTGATTGTTAAAATGTTTGTCTAATTTATTTAAAAAAATTTTATCACTAGATTGTAACGATCCAAGATGATTTGGTAATTATGAAAGCATACATCGTATATACTCCCAAGCAACAAAGACGTGAGGTGTACATAAAAAATAATTATAAAATTAAATTTAGAAAAAAGGATAAATTTATCTTTAATTTTTTGGTTCATAATATTTAAATTTTTAAAAATTTAAAAATATATTTAAATTTTTAATCTCTCTAAAATTTGAATATACTAATTTCTAAATCTAATTTGTTCAATTTTAAAAACTCTCTTATTTAAACATCCTTAAAGACCTACCTAACTCTCTAGGAGATGGCAATTCAGATTTGTTTCAGCAATAATTTATGAAAAAGATATAAAACAAAAACTTCTTGTTATATTTTCTACAAAAGGTTTCTAATAAAATGAACTACATAAATAAAACAACAAAAGCATTTTATTTTATCTATTATCTTATTACAATGAGATATAAGAAGAGTTTAGTACATTTTCTTTTGAAAGAATTGAATTTTCAATTAATTTCTTTTATTAATTTGACAATACACAATTAATTATTTATATAAAAGTATTTTATACTAAAATTCTTCTTAAGATATTCTTCATCATTTATAACTTATAAAAAGTATATTTTTATTTCAAATATTTAAACTAAAAAAATTCTTAATTAGAATATTAGGCATTTATCATTTTTACTAACCTTATATTTATAACTATTATACATATATAATTTATGTCACCAAAAAAATACATCTATTTTATGTATAAAGAAAAAAGAGAATTAATTAATAAATACACTAATTGTCAATGAATAATAGCTCAAATAACATAATCTCTCTATATTCAATTAAAAAGTTGCGGGTTCGAGTCTTTTATCTTTAGTAAAAATAAATAAATAAATAAATACCCTCATTTTAACGGTCAACGGGAAAAGATGGATGCCGTGGTCGGAGAAGAGAAGGCTGTGGTAGTAAATAGCAATGTTTAGTCGGTGAAAGAATACACGTAACGATTACTCAGAGAGAGCCAAGAAATCCGGGATATTTTGATTGAGAGATGAAAGCGATCCTCAGAAGCCCGAAGCCATTCGTAGAATTCGTGGTTCCGATTATGCCATGCCCCTCGCCTCACATTCCTTAATTTCATCTACTTTTCCCCAAATCTCTATTTTCGCCTAAGTTCATTACTCCCTCACCAGGTATCCATTCTTCACTCCATTTCTCATTTATCCATAATATTATTAACCAAATAAAACGCAAACTCTCTTCTTTTTTCTGCTTAAGCTTTTCTATTGTTGATTATTGTAGAAGGGAACAGTATCATGGTTCAACCATGCTAACGGTGAATGCTCCCAGAGCTATTCTAAAGTGCCATTCACATCAAGATTCAGCACCATCACTGCACCAAACTTATAATTATTATAAAACAAATAATGTTAATTTTATAATAAATTGCAATTCTGCTTTTCCTAAACCACCTTCTGCTACTCCCTGTGGCAATATATTTCATAGTTCCTCCTTCTCCGGCAAGTGCGATAAGCACCACAAGAGCCTTCATCTATGGCACTGCGGGTTGCACGATTCCATCTCATCGGAGGATGAATATCGATCCTCGCGCAACATAGCGATCAGCTTGTTTAGGCGTTACCGGAACTTCATTGATCGTGGTGGAGGTGACAATCTAAAAGTATGTCCACTGCCATAACCTAATTAACTTGCTTCTCTATATTCAAGTAACCGATTTATTTGTCTTAATTCTTAGGAGTTCATCACTGCGGGGGTAAATGCGTATGCACTTGGATGCACTGATGAAGGATTGAGGAAAGAGCTTACTGATATAAAGGACTCTGGCACTGAAATTGAAGCAATGTCAAGTTACGGTGGAAGCACCAGCTTGAAATCTAAGATCATCTCAGAGGAGGTAGTTTTCTGCTTTGAATTTTAACTAGCTGGTTCATCAGTTGTGCTGGTCCTAGATCTATAAGTTGTCTTAATGTTCATGCAGGTTGATGAGTGCATTTTTTGGTTAAGCATTATATTCATCACAATCTTGTGTACACCACAACCAACTATTGTTAGGTGGTCGTCGACGCCTCCAGTGTCAGATGAAGTGAGACTCCAGTGGAAAGGCTTCTGTGCTCTTATAGCGAATGCATATTATATGAAGGGAATGGCTTGGTGAGACTCTTTCTTGCAAACACTTGTTATCTTTCCTTATCTGAGTGTAGTTAATTGAGTAGTAACTTTTACAAGTGAGAAAAAAGCATGTTGGATGTTCACAATATTGCTTACATTGTTTTTATTGAAGGCTTCCGGTAAAGACTCTTCAACTTGAACAAACAGCTGTGATGGGTCAAGCTGAGGAACCATCGGTTGTTGCTAGCCGGATGAGATTAGTCTTTAGCACACTTGAGGTTAGCAATTTACATTTTACATTTGGCGATCAATTGTCTTGAGAGGGAAGGGAGTAGCCAAGTAGGGACTGTAATGTGTTTAACCGTTCTGCATATTGACTATTGATTGATCAGTACTTAATATAGCCTATTAGTAATGGTTTGTTTACTTAGCTTTTTTCGCCTCTCCTAATTCTCTCAAAGGAAGAAATGAGATTCGTGAACAGAGAATGACATGTATGTTTTAGAGACGATTATTCTTGTGTGTTTTGGTTAGCCTTGTTCATTATTACTTACACATATGGTCAACTGGTTGTTGCAGGTAGTGAGTCCACAGTGGCCAAAAGTATAAAAGCGCCAAAAAAACTCAACTGGTATCCCAGCAACTTACCCTCCTCAGTTCCCACCACCCACCCACCCTCTTCTTCCCAAAAAAAAGAGTATATAGTAAAGAAAAAAAAAATCTCCTGTAGTCCACCTAGGTGGAATGTGCTTTACTTTGTACATTTAATAGACTAATATATGATATATAATGCCTTCTATGTGTTAGCCTCATGCATGATACGAATCTGGTGAAAAAGTTAATTATCAACCTCTACAACAAAAAGTATATTATTTTTCCCACTATCTAATTTTAGTTTAATGCTAAATATTTTCTAGAGTATATACTCATTTAAGTTCTCAAAAAATTTTCAAACCAGACATTTTAGTCTCCAACTAAAATTAATTACTCGATTGGTCTCTAACAATTAATTCCGTCAGTCACTTAGGTCCTTGGCTCCGTCAACTTTAACGGAAGACAAAATGGTCCCTGAAAACTCTAACATGGGACAAAATGATCCCTGGCAATTCTAACAAGGGACAAAATGATCTCTAACCCCTTTATTCGAAAACGACACTGCTCTTTCCCAAATTTTATCATATCTCGCATAACCCTAACATTCATACTCTCCTTCTTCACCTTTACAGTCTTCTTTTCCATCTTTTCCTTCCCCCTCTTTAACTCCAAGATTAAACCATGGTGTAATTGTCACACGTGTTGCACTTACCTCAACATGCCATGGACCACACACTTCTTAAATTTTTGTGGCTGGTACATCCACCTTCTTTACACTTCACTCACCAAAAGCATCCACTTCCACGTCTTTGATAACATCACCTCCAACCCCGACAACATCCACGACATCCTCAAGACCAAGTTCCACAACTACTCCAAGGGCGCGCCTTTCTCCATTCTCCAGCAAGCAATATAGATTGTTGGACATTAGGACATCATGAGAAGATTCTCCTTCGACATCATATACAAATTTTCAGCTTTGACCTCGCATCCAAGCTATTACAACGAGCAATGTCGTCGTTGCCGCTCATATGGAAACTGAAGCAATTACTGAATATTGGTTCGGAGAAGAAGCTGAAAGAAGTAATCGGAGTGGTGGATAATGTGGTCATGGAGATGTTAGGGGAGAGGATGAGGGAGATGGCAACGACGACAACGAGTCTTAACAAATCAGACTTGCTATCTAGATTCATGGGATCCATCGAAGACGACAACTAGTTGAGAGACATAAGCATTAGTTTCCTGACTATGAATTGGTTGAGAACAAGTTGAGGATTTTTTTTTTCTTGTGAACATTAAATTTATAGAGTATGCATTGTGTAGTTTGAAGTTACAATATTAGACTGTTAATGTTATGCGAAATATGATGAAAATTGGGAGAGAACAGTATCATTTCCGAATAGAAGAGATCAAAGACCATTTTGTCCACCAGGGACTATTTTACCTTCCGTTAGAATTAATGGAGTAAAAAACCTAAGTACTTGACGGAGTTAATTGTTAAGGACCAATCGAATAATTAATTTTAATTGAAAACTAAAGTGTCCACTCTAAAATTCTTTGAGGACTACATTACGTTTCGGTTTTACGTTATGCGATTCTCTTTCTAATCATTTTTCATTTTTTTTCTTCCTGCAATTGAAAATCCCACATAACGTAAATGAAAGCAGTCTTGCCACTTTGGTATAAGACTATACATGATATTATAATGCGTGAAACATCTCATTAGCAATACCCAACAGACATATTGGGGTGGAGGGAGTTACAATGACAACCAAGAAGGAGAAAGTTCCATGTCACCCTCTCGAGATGAAATACCAAATTTAAGTATAGCCTCGTCAATAACAACAAATTTATCAAGGAAAAAAGTGGTCAAAATTGGACTGCAATAAGCCAGGATCTTAATTGAAATTTGTAAATTATCATGACAAATCCGTGGATGCAATAAATTCACCAGCATCTTTGAGTATTTTCCTTGCGCGCCAATAGATTGCAGTAGCCTTTTCTGATGTTCCCATCTGCAAAATAAACCCCCCAAAAAAAGTCATATACTTCACTATTCAGTTTGATTGATAACCATCCCAAGCAGAAGAACTTTACCTTGGTCTCCATTCGGTAGTAATTTTGCCACAAGCTGACATTTTGGTCATAAGTTGCAAGTGCAGATTCATATAATTTCCTGGCATTTACGAGACCATCTTTATCACCTAATGATGCATAGTTTGCTTCCAAGTCAATGCAGCTTTTATATAAAGCAAGCCCGGGACGTGGTAATGCTACATATCTGCAATAAGAAACCAATTCAGGAATCAAAGGAAACAAGAAAGAGAATCTCCCAGAAATGAAGCATGTTTAGTTATAAGTAAAACATCGCGCTGAACTAATGCCACACAGCACATACCGCTTATATATATGTCTGGCCTGCTGAATTCCATCCTTTTGAAGTATAAAGTTCACAATGGCAGCTGAAAGGGAAAACCCATTTTCACTGCCACCATCTCTGGTCAAAATTACAACCGATATCTCCACTAGTTTATCAAAATACTCTCTTTGATTTGCATAGAATTTAAGTCCCTGCATTTGAGTGACAGAACAATATAGATACCATAAAGTGAGGTAATATGATTGAAGCTGACTTTATATGCGACAAGACTGATTGAAGGGAAGTGAAAAACTGGTTGTGACAGCATACCTGTATCCACAAATTCTCTGACTTGGAAGCACTAACTTTTGTCAGAATTTGCCTAAGGAGTTCAAAGAGGGATTGCAGATCAGCATCACTTGGCAATGTCGAATTCATTGTGATACATCTAATTTCTATAGTGATCCTTAATTCCCATAACTGAACTGATTCAGCAAGTTTTCCACTGCTAAGTTTTCTAGCTAGTTTCCTTGCCTTATCCAATTGTCTCAACTGCAAATACAAGGACACGTGTTTGCAAGCAAGATATTCAGTAATGCACTCCATTCTTTCAGCCCTTTCATACACTTCAAGTAAATGGGATGTATATTTTACTGAAAGACCAGATGATAACCTATTTTCTCCTTTAGGAGCTACAATACCCATTAGAAATTCTGCATACATGCTAAACATGACACCTGAAGGAACAGATTTTAAAGCCTCCTCATAAACCTGCAAAATCAAAAACAGCCCAAAGTTCAATACATCAATATGGCATACAAGACAATGATCCAATCAATATTTTCCTTAGAACATCCTTCCTTGTCGATAATGTTAAGTTCAAGGCATTGACAAATCTCAGTCACTTAATTCAAATTACTATTGCTCATCTAGTTCAGTGCTTACACAGGAACATACCTGAACTGCTTTTTGCACCCGGGGATCTAGGACTTCTTCGCTAATATCCACCAGCATATTTTCAATGTCACATTCTTGCCTTGCAAGCCAGTTCCAGAATTCTGGTTTTGTTGAAAAATCCCTCTTCATATCATGCAATATATCCTTTCTTAAATCTTCATAATGCGCTAAATTTGTACCCTCCAATATCTCAAAAAAGCGCTTCCTAAGACTGAGACTTGAAGGAACAGCTTCAAGTGCTCCTTCGTAGACAGTTCGATAGATGTTCAAACCATGCTCTTCAAATAATTCTTGTTTCTGCCTCAACTCACCACCCTCAACATTCTGCTCATCACTATTATCTTTTTCATCAAGGGTCATAAACAACTCTTTGTTCTCATCTCTCCACTGCTTCTCATCAGCAGTTCTAGGATCACGAGTGAGAGTCCCCTCATCCTCGCCCAAAGCAACCTTGCGCGCCTTCAACTTATTTAGGTATACAAGTTCCATCCGAAGGTACTCTACCCAAAGGTCTTCTGATGTTGGACAAACTCTGAGACCTTCCTGCATCAAAGCACGAGCAGCTGCTACATTCAAGTTATTATCAAATTCCCAAGCCGCAGTGTAAATCCAAACTCCAGGTACCTTGGGATGAAACCTAATAACCTTTGCCAGTGCCTACAAAATTTCAAAAGGCCAAAATGCTCATACCACCTAAGCATAAACAAAATTAAACTCTTAAAACAAATCACAATTCATAAATTCGTCCTTTAATAATCCTGTGTAATGTGCACACCAAATTAAAAAGTTATTATCTATGTCTTAAACAATCAGGTATATCTATAATTTTAGGTTAAGATGAAATGATTAACAGGAAGCTACCTTCTTCATTCTACCGTTTTTCCTCTGCCTGCAGAACTCAAGGTAGCGAAACCAGAGATCAATGTCGCCCTTGTAACGCTTCAAAGCTAGCTCATAAATCTCCACGATTCTGCGCCTACCAGCGGCATCGGACTTGGACTTCTTGAGATTCTTGTTACCCTGCTTCTTGAGCTCGCGAGCCACCGACTTCTTGCGGAGGCCGCGGAGGGCGTCGAGCTGAGTCTCATAGTCCACGTAGGCAAGGAAGTCCTGCTTGAGAGGACACGGACGCTTCAGCCTGTACTCGAATTTGCGGCGCTGTTTCACGATCTCGGCGATCTCGAGGCGGCTGAAGAGGCCGCGCTGCTCGAGGTCGTCGAGCTCATCGAGCATGCTTTCCATTCTGTACTGCACTACGTCCGCCATGGCTCCTGCTTCGTATGGGACAAATTATGTGCGACTCCGTTCTGATGAATGGAGGAAGACCACCGTCCACCGCGAAGGCGCGAATGATGCTGTGCTTCGTTGATGAGGTTGAAGAAGGGTTTTAGTTGGATTGGGCTTTGTGGGCGTATATTCAGCTTCACTAGATTTGTTGGTAGATTATAGCCTAAAAATATGAAATTGGCCCAAATAAAAAGAAAAAATTTCTAGATATTTTGTGTGGTTTGGTGGTGCCTCATACACTTCATGTGTATCCCCAGGTGGCTGTGCCACTAAATATTCATGAAGATAATTAATGGTTAAATTATGTTCCTAAAAATTAGCCCCTAATCAATTATTGGCTTTAAAAAATAAATTTTTGATATCTCATAAAAAATTATTATACTATTATAAACAATTTTAATTATTCGTCTGCCACAAGTTTGATTATTTTAGGATTATTTTAGCTGATTATTTGATTGGAAAAAAATTATAAATTAATATATATAAATATATAACAACTAATTTAGTAACTATTTTTAATATACAGAACATTTTGTTAATTGTTATATATATGTGTATATGTTAATGGAAAAGTATATGGAACCAACTAATAATCAGTCAAGAATGGAACAACATAATTAATTATAATTAGTTTTATTAATTTATAATTTAATTTGTTTGTTAAATTATTGTTGACCACGTTAGTGTTAGGAGAGAATTACGGAACAGATGCTTTGATTATTCATTAGTTGATTCCATATAATTAATTATGTTTTATTAATGCGTAACACATGAAACATAGAAATCATATCCAAAACCATCCAATTTACAAGAAAAAAAAACATCCGTGTGCCTATTAGTAGCAACATCCGGTTACCAGTTAGCTGATTCTTGACTTATATAGAGTTGTTCCCTAGCATTGTTGTATATTAATATACCAACTTGACTCTTGGCTTGTTGAATTACCATATTAGAATTAGAATTTTCGAAATTAGGACCTTTTGTCAATTGAAATATAAATTCGTATCTCTATCTAGCTTTGATTAATTTCTATTAGGCACATGATGTAATATTTCAATAAGGATTAAAAGAACTTAATGCGTACAACATTTGGCAGCAAACTGCAAATATTATTTAAAAAAAAGGAGAATTATTCGATTGTGGTTGAATTTTGTTGGCCAAGCAACATTACAAGCATAGATCACAAATTGTGCACCATCCGTTAAAAAAATGAGCAGCTGAAGATGAGTTGTCGATAGTAAAACTAAAATCCCCGCAAATATGGTAAGCATAAATTAATAGAATTAAATGGACATGAATGGTGTCACCCTGTCGTGACACGATAGAAATGTAAGTAGCTAGAATGAAATCAGAAAGGCCTAGTGCGACGACCAGTTGCCCTGCCACAGAGAAGTGCATTCTTTGGCACCGGATATTCGTCCCTCCATGATCCTGAAGGTGTGTATACTCTGAGATAAAATTGTTGTCCCAAGTATTGCCTTGCCCAGTTCTCAGACCTTATGTTCCACATTCCCACGTTGTCCAGTGGCATGTATATTGCAGTCCATGACCTTGGATATACCTGTGTTGTGCATCTTGCTACTGTGTCTCTCAAATTGTAGCTTCCTCTACTATTAACCGTCCACTGCCCACTCCCAAACCTATTCAATTCAATTCAATCCACACAAATTCTTACTTTTTGTAATAACAAATTATATAATGCAAGTGTACTGTATGATAAGCTTACCCTACAACAAAGAACGAATAGCCATCAATATGCCATGACTGCACAGTATCCTCCCAGTTTTGGAACACAATCTCCACAAATTCATGGAAGTTTGCCCCCATCACTGCAGTTTGGAGATAACCGTTTCCCCCGGTGGGGTTGGTGGGCATGCTTCCCACCCAGTAGACTCCACCAATGTTGAAGTAGTCCGCGAGTTTCAATGGTGTATCCGGCTGAACATAAGACACACTGTTTACAGCAAACCTCTGCTTGCCATTGATATAGGGAGCAGAGTTTGCGAGCATGATGGTTCGAGTGGGTATGATCATTCCATAGTGGTAAGATCCTTGAGGATTTGGTCTTGGTCCACTTGCTGTCAGGTTCCACCTGGTTTGAACATGGAAGCATGTTAGTTATTAGTTAATTTGATCAAATTGCTTGTAATTCAAGAAAGGACTATCACAATAACGTGTGTATACCGGATGCTTCTGGCCTGAAAAACAGATGAAACGATATCAGTGGTAGGGCCTCCAGGAACAGGACCCGATACCCCGGTGTGAGAATTGCTATAGTGAAGAACAGACGTAGTTGTGAGGACCCGTCTGGTAAAACGCGTAGATACAGCAATGTAGTAATCCTTGGGAAGCTGATCGGCAGTGACGAGCACGGAATAGGACTGTCCAAGATGGATGTCAAGGGAGGAGTAGGTGTTCTGGAGAGTATGAGATCCTTCGACCTCCACAAGTTTCATCTTGTGGCCTTGGATTCTGAAGTTGATGGATGTTGTGAGCCCCACGTTTGATATTCTGAATCTGTAAGTCTTACCTTGATCTACTGTGAATGTGTTTCCATTCCAACCGCGTCCGTTGATGAGAAGCCCATCAGGGAATGGAAGGTTATGCCCATTCTCCAGGAGGCGTCTCAGTCTCTATAATTATCAAGAATTACATAAAGAAGAAGAAAGTGTATTTGAGATGAATGTATAGAGAAGGGGGAACCGGGCTTACATGGTGATCTAGCTTGAACCAGTCTCCAGCAAGAATGTAAAAGTCACCAGCAGGAGGAGGAAAAGGGACGGGAATCTTAGGGCGGCTCCAGATTCTGATGGCGCCAAATGCTCCAGCAGCTTTGTGCATTCCAAGAGAAGGGAAGTAGAAGAAGCTGCCAATCTGATCTTTGACTTGGATATTGTAAGTGAAGTTCCTGCCAGGTGGGATTGGACAGTTTGTGCCAGACACTCCATCCTGCCATGAATTCCTTCTGTGTTGTAACCCATTCCTGCACCACAACTCAGCATCACTCCACATTATCAACTATCAACTATGCATATATGTCAAATAAAATGCTAATTTTGTTAGGTCTTAAGTCGAAGGGAAATATCCAAATTCATGTCTTATTTTTTTTTAATAATCCATATTTGTAGCAATTGAAATACTTTTGTTCTTTTCAAAATTAAAAATGATTGATTAGAATTATTTTGAATCCATTTCATAATCAAGAACCAGAGATGCCTTTCTTACGTATCATTGGAAAATAAATTAACATAAATACAACAGTAAAAAGAGCTGGTACAAAGATATGTAAACTATAAAAATGAGTCAAGGTAGATTATCTACACTAGCACTTCCCCTTAAAAAATCTGCAACAGAGGATCCTATTTCGGGAATACTTCTATTCTGTTACAATTTTGACTGCTCAATAGCCAATTTGGTCCCAAAGTAAAGAATAATCAATTACACCAAAAGATGCTGTCAATACAGCCAATCTACTTGTGGATCCATCTATATATTCCCTCAGTTGACAGCTACTCCAAATAGACCCATAAAATTCATGTTTATATGTTAATTAATATTGGAATGTGATTTAATTTGACTACAAAATACAAATCACCACCGATAATGGATTCTAATTTCTAATTGGCTGTTTGTTTGAAAGGGGTTTACAATTAAAAGAGAAATTTGATAAAGTGTCCAAAAAGACAGGCTAAGCCTCTATGCTCTCATCTCATTTCTAAGAAATTTTTAAATTAAATAATAATAAATCCCTTCGCGAGCTAATATTATTAGACATCTTTTTTTAGTTAGCACTTTGTCAAGCAAACGACCCAAAAAGATCAAATATGCAAGTTTGTATAGGGAAAAAAATGACGCTTTGAAAAATAAGTTCCCTATATATCCAATCCAAGAGAAGATAATGCACGTGAACAACCAGTAAAGTGAAAGCGAAAAACATGGGGTGTCTGAACTAAAAGGGAAGAACCTTTAAATATTCTTAATAATAGATGTAGTAGCATACATTCCCCTGCATCTTACTTTTAATGAGAAACAAGAAATAAATAAAAACAACTATGAAGATAACACGCAAGAATGTTAAGACTTAGACAAAGAAGAAGAAGAAGAAGTGTACCATGAAATGAGGAAGGGTTCTCTGAGGTAGTTATAGACACTGATAACCAAGTTGTCATTAGTAACGGCGTCAATATGAGGACCCGGGAACTGGCCGTTAATCAAGATCCCCTGCAAGAACGGAATTGAAAAGCGGTTATTTAGTTAGTAAGTTGTTAAGGAAAGAAAAAGGGATGGAGGAGTACCTGTTGTTTAACACCAAGGGGGTAGATGTCACCATAGGTGACCTTCCAAGTGAAGAACCTGTAGGGGTCTTCAGAGTTTACAGAACAGGATAGAAGAAGAAGAATGAGAGAAGAAAAGAGAAGAATGCATGGCCTCATTTTTTGCAAACACACTCAACTGGAAAGGAAGAGTGTTGTTTGCTTGAGATTTGGAAAGCGTAGATCTGTCAGTTGTTATGTATACCGAAGGCGTTCTATTATTTATTTATGTTATTAATAATTGACAACACAACACACTCACAGACTCACTAGGCGTAGGTTATTACATCTACAACTAGTAATAGACTAATAGTATTCGCAATTTAGCGCAATTCTACGAGGACAACCAGAGCAAATTAATGTGATTCTCTCTTTTGGCCAGTGCACTGCATCCCATTCAACTTATGAAGGAAGAGTTTATGTACAAATTAGTCTCCAAAAAATTAATTATTTTTTAAATTTGTTTTTAAAAAAAATTATTAATTAAATTAATTTTTAAAAAATTATATCATTATTTTTGTTTTTTTTCACTCAATTAATAATTTTTGTTAATAATTAATGTTATTATATATTAGCTAACAACATACATAATATTTAGTATATTCAATTAGACACTAATCATATATATTTATAAAAATTTATTAATTTACTCTATTTTTTTAATTATATAAATCATAATTCTAATATAACTTAATGATACTAAATTGATAAATTTTCATAAATATATTTGTTTAACATCTAATTGAATATACTAAGTATCATGTATCATATAAGTTAACATATCATATCATTAATTGTTGATAAAAAATACTAATTAAGTAATTAAAAAATAAAAATAATTAATTTATAATTTTTGAATAACTAATTTAATAATAAAATGTTTTAAAGAAAAATTTAAAAATTAGACATTTTTTAGAGACTAATTTAACTCTAATCTAATGAAAGAAATTATATTGCATTCAATATTTTGAGCCGTCGCTTTTTTATTTAAGGCCACATTTTTTTTAAGTTGGTGCTATATGATTTGTATCTTCATGGATAAAAGTAAGAGTGTGATAATGCCATTTTTTAATTATGTAATTTTTAATATTAGTATCTATTCTTGTTATTCTATCTTTTTTTTGTGATAATAAAGTTTCATAAAAATTGAGAAAAATCTACGAATAATAAAAAAATAAAACTCACATATATTTATATTTTTATAAAATTTATAATTAAAAATTATTATATAACAATTTAGTTAAATATATTAAATTATTTAATAATTTATAATTATTGTTGAAAGAAGCAAAATTCTTCTTTTAATTTTAAAGTCAAAATTTATAGCTAATGGTTAAAGTAATACCAAATAATGACATATGAAAGTTTCAACTTAATTAACCATAGTTACTAATATATAACTTGATAAGTTTAGAAAAACAAATTGATAAAGTAGTAATTTGGATAATCAAACTAACTAGGTTGCGATTTTTGACTTGGTCAAAATTAAATAAGCTACCTTAATTGTAATTTTTTACTTAATCAATGAACAAGTTGCTACTTAATCATGTATTAAAAACAAATTATACATAAAGGAGTGCTACACATACAAGTCATTTTGGCTTACAAGTTTTATAAGTTGGACCAAATCTAACATGCGCGTCACTGAACCATCTTTCCGTGTTTCATTTTCGTTTCTTTTTTTTTGTTAAATTTATTCGATTTTCTTCGTACGTTCTCTCTTTGCCTTCGATCTCCTTCTGTTTTTTTCGATTTTCATGGTTTCTGAAATCAAGCTTTGAAATTTTTTTGAAGAGAATGAAACTTCACAAATACACCCGAACGATTAAAAAAATACACCCAAATGATTACAAAAATACATCCAAAGGATTACAGAAATACATCCAAACAGTTACAGAAATAAACCAAACGATCACAGAAATACACCAAAAGGATTACAGAAATACACCTAAAGAATTTAAAAAATACACCCAATATAGGAGGAAGACAGTATATTTCTGGTTAAAGATGAGGCACAAGGCAGAGACAATCTAAAAAAATACAGAAAAATAGTAAAACATTACCTTGAATAATGTTTCTTCGTTTTTTCTGGTGATTTTGACGAAGGAGAAAGAGAAAACGAAAAGAGGAAAAGAAATTTCAATAAAAAAAAGAAGGAGGAAGAGGTGGTGTTGATGACGACGATAACGAGAGAGAAAATTACGAAAAAGAAGAAGAAGAGAAAGAGGAAGAGGAAGAGAAAGCACGGATAAAGAAGAAGAAAAAGAAGGAAAAAAAACGTAAAAACATCGTAAATATAAATAACTTGTATGACTTATATGAAATAGTGCTTGTATGTGGAGAATAATCGTTATACATAATAATAAAATTAACTTGATATTTATGAACTATATTGATATTTATTAACTTGATATAAAGACATATTAAACAAGTAGTAATTTGTTTATTTTTCATATCACTAATTTTAACAAATTTTATATAAATAATTTAGACATTTGTTAATGTATACTAAATTTTTGCATAGAATTAATAGTCACATTAACTTTAGTTGTGTTATAAAAAAATAAATTTCATAAAAGTAAAGTAAAACTATACTATTTGTGTTAAGGGCAGCGCGACAAGTGAGAAGAGGAGAAGCGGGTCCTGGGTTATTTTGTTCGGAAGCGAAGATGAAAATAAGAAATGGGATTGAGTTGTGACTTGTGAGCACGGGGGTTGCAGAGTCTTAATAATGGACCGTCTGGATCAGATCACATGTTTCCCAAAGTGGTGCCCATTAATCTAATCTAAATCCATTTTATACTTTGAGCACCCTGGAAGGCTGGAAGGTGCAAGCCTACACAGCACAGCACAGCTCATATAGTATTTCATTTCATCCAATTTTTATACTCACTCAACATCGAGGTTTGATGAATTCACATGCGTCTGTACTCTGCTCTGGACTGTCAATTTGGATTCCCTCGTCTAACATAAAATATAACCAGTAAAGGACAAACTTATTCTTATTGTTTTATCAAGTTCACTATAAATTTAAATTTTTTAGTAATTAAATTTAATTAAATTGGTCTAAATCTAACAAAAATTAATTTGATTAATGAGAAAATAAGAGCGTATCTAACTCCACAGTAATATAAATGAGTACTTATGAAAGATGAAAACGCTGACATATGTATTCACACTAAATCGAAACTAAATTTGTACCTACACAAGATGTCTTTGGAGGGTTGAAGTGCTACATAGGCTACTTTTGTAAGACATCTTATGTGGATACAAATTTAGTTTCAATCTAATATGAATATATATGTCAGTATTTTTATTTTTTATAGATACAAATGGTTATTTATTTTTTTGTATTTATTCTTTTTTTGGTATTTATTTTTTATTATGAATACTTTTTTTTTGTATTTACTCTTTTTCTTATAGTCATTTTTTTATTGTTACTATTGTTACTTATTTTTTTTTCTATTCTTTCTGATGATTATGTAATATATGTGTTTTTTTATTTGATTTTTCTAATTTTTTATTTTTATTTTTGTTAAGACGATAAAATAAAAAGAATTTAGAAAAAGAATAAAAGTAAAAAATGAATAACAAAAAAAAAGATGACGATATGAAAAAAGAAAAAAGGAAGTTTTGAGTTACACAGAATTTGTTCAAAAATAACATCAAAACCTTTAATTTTAAGAAGTTTCTTAATTCTGTTGTCGAAATTTTTTAACTATGACACAGATTTTTGTTAAGAGGGTGAAAAAAATTACGAAAAGAAGAAAAAAAAGATAATTATGATGACTATGACGATGACGACGACGATGAGATGGAATTTTAAGTTAGACAAAACTTATTAGAAAATAGCACAAAAAAAATTAATCGTGATAAAGAAGTTTTTTAATTTTGGCACCAAAATTTTTTAATCATGATATAAGTTCTTGTTAAGATGATGAACAAAAATTATGAAAATGTGAGAAGAAAAAGAAAACGATGATAATGATGACCACAACCAAAATGCGGAGGAGGAGGGAGGAGGAAGTAGTTTTGAATTGTGAAACATTTATCAGAAAAAAAATAACACCTTAATTTTGATATTGAATTTTTTTAATCGTAACATAAAAAATTTTTAACCGTGTTATTTTTAACTAAATAATGTACTTTTCTTACTATTTAACTAGTTGGTTAGTATTGAATTCATATATAAGAGGTTTAGTCATTTATGTGTCATTTACAACAAATTGATGTATTTTTTATTCTAAAATATATTTAAATGTATTTTGTTGGTTCAGTGAGTTAAGGTTTTGGATTTGTGATTTTTTAAAGATTTTTTTGTGTCTTTTATAAAAAAAATTTATATCATTTTTAACAAAACGATGTATTTTATTATCACTTAATTGATTGTGTGGTATTAAATTGAAGAAGAAGAAGATGAGAAGAAAGAGTTTTGAGTTATACAGAATTTAACAAAAAATAGTATCAAAATTTTTAAACTGTGACACAAAATTTTTAACCAAGACACAAATTCTTGTTAAGAGGATAAAATAAAAATTATAAAAATGTGAAAGAAAAAGAAGAAAGATGACGAAGATAATATTAATGATGAAAAAGAAGAGAAAAAGGAGGAATAAAAATTTTAATTATGACACAAAATTTTTTAATTTTAAATTGAAATTTTTTAAGAGTGTCATTTTATAATAAAATGAATCATTAAATTAATTTTCTGAAATTTAACTAAAAAAATAATGATAATAGTGATGGTGATAATGATGAAGTAGAAAGAAGAGAAAAAAAAAACAAAATAATTAAATTAAGAAAAAAAGAGTGGTGGTCACAACTAGAATAATAATAAAAAAAAGAGGAAGAAAAGAAAAAAAATAGTTAGAGTATAAAAAATTTTCGTGCATAAATATAAAATAAGTTATAACAAATTGGTTAAGTATTTTGATTGGTCGAAAAAAAATTGTTATTTTATATAAATCCTTTTTATTTGTTCATCTTATTCTATAATTTATTAAAGATAAAAAATTCTTTGATACCGTTGCAAGACAAATTTATCAATTTGTTGAATAAACAAATTGAATGGAAATTATTGTTATAGGGTTGTATATTTTTATTAAGGATTTGGATCCTCTAAAGTTTGAATTTCACTTTAGAGAGTAAAGTGTGATCTCTCACCATTTATTTTATAGGTGGGACCAAGAATAAATATGAAAGAGAAATCATTTCAGAGTAAAAGATCGCACTTTACTCTCTCTAAAGTAAAATTCAAACTTTAGAAGATCCAAATTCTTTTATTAAAAATTTCTGTTAAAAAATAAATAATCACAAAAAACTTATTAGTTTACACTTGGTGGCTTCATGCTATTATTAAAAAGTTTAATATGTTATCCTATATCTCCTATCAGTACTAGAAAGAAATTGACACCATCACCTGAGAAAAAATTACCATAGTAACAAAATTGGTCGCATCTAAAAGGTTAAGAATACACTAAATAATATTAAAATTAAATTGCGGGGATAGCTCAGTTGGGAGAGCGTCAGACTGAAGATCTGAAGGTCGCGTGTTCGATCCACGCTCACCGCATTTTGTATATTGCTGTTTTGTTTAGTTTCATGGTTCCATAGTCGGTGGTAGCATAGGTGATGGGTGCCAGGCTGCCAGCAACAAAAGTAATTGTATTGCTGCAATTGTTCACGTGATGAATGGGAAACAAAAGCTGCCTGGTAGGGTTACAAGCATGGATAGGGGCCCGGACCCGGACGAAGATTCTGGGTCATCCCTAGTGATCATAAATTAAGGTTACGTTCCTTAATATGTATGCAATATGCCATCGGTGGGGTGTTGTTCCAATCTAGGTAAAACCATTAAAGAAATATTCATCATTCTTCTGCATAAGCTAAGGGTGGAATAAACTATATCCATTTATTTAATTGTTGGTTAAAAGATGCTGCACTAAATGATTGACCGCATTATGCCGGTGATTATATATACATTAGTAGTTCAGTCATAAGAAAAATCAATTCAATTATCCCGGAAGATGCTCGCAAAATGGAATACTAGTACTATACAAAATCATCATTTAATTGTTATTGTGGTCCAACTACATACGCGGTCTTAGCTTGGTGATTGTTCATATTACAGTTCGTACAAAAGGGCAACGGTAGATGTTGTCGGCAAGAACATTACTGTACTATGCTACGTACGCCAATAGTATAATCTTGCATTGAAAACTATGCATCAGGATCATTACTGTGACTTCCAACTTCACAGGATTGCGGGGTCAGCCATATAATAGCAACCTTAATGCTGTCTGAAATATGAAGAGAACTGATGGGTCCACTCAATCTATGCTTATGCTTGAGGCAAACACACGAGAGAATAGTTTATGTAGAGCTTCCTCATGCATACAGGCACTCACATCTCCTAATTCATTCAGCTTCCATGGATTTTACATGAATTTATGGTTTAGTTTTATCTAAATTAATAGCATCATTAGCTCCTCTATTGTCTGGGGGAATGGGGATCGCTTTTTTATTTAAATAAGTATAAGAAAATGATTAATTCTCAGAATGTCATGGATGGAAAATTGAAACAAATTATGCGTGGCCATCTCAAGGGCAACACACACGAAATGGAATTGCACTCCATTCCAAGAAAGTCTCACACGAAATGGAGCCTCCAATTCATCTGCATCACCCACGAAATGTTGCTTCTAAAGTAGGCAGGGCAAACGTGAAATGGAGCGTGTCAGTTCTCCTTCAAAGCTGGGGGTGCTGGAGACGAAATGGTAGCTTCCAAGGCAGGCAGGGCAGACGCGAAATGGAGCGAGTCAATTCTCCTTCCAAGCTGGGGATGCTGGACACAAAATGGTGATTTTGTGTGGCCCTGCCTACGTTGGAAGCTCCATTTCGTGGGTGATGCAGGTGAATTGGAAGCTCCATTTCGTGTGCGCCTTCCTTGGAATTGAGTGCAATTCCAGTTCGTGTGTACTGCCCCGAGATGGCCATGTACAATTTGTTCCAATTTTTCACCCATGTGTATTCTAGAAATTAATCATTTTCTTATACTTATTTAAATAAAAAAAGGCCAGTGAGGGATCTTCAACTTTTGTTTCGGGTTCCCACAACCCACTTTCACAGGTTATCAATAGCTATATTTTTTTTTCTTTCATTTACATTTAGTGGCAAATTAGACCATGTATGGGTGGCTTATGATGGAAGAAGTCGATATATGGCTTCCATTTGTAATTTTATGATTGAGTGAAATATTTTGGGATTAAGCGAATTGAGTGAAATAATTTGAGATTAAGTGAATTCCATTCATTTTTACTAAAAGCCTCCAAATTTCATTCCTCCTAATTTTGAGGTGTAGAGTGGAATCCATTTATCCAAACAATAGAAGAAACATATTATCCACTCATTTGACTCGATTCCACTCCACTCCTGGATTTTACATCAATTCGAAGTTCAAACATGGCATTGGTATTTTTATTTTCTAGTGATAAAAGTGGGGACAGTTCACGAATGTATATATGCTGGCATTTTCAATATACGAATCATTCATGAATGTGTATTCTACCAGTGATGTGATAAGCATAGGAACTAGAGAATAGAGAGAAAGACACGCAATTCGTTGAAAATATAAAACCAAAACGAAGGCAGCATTCTGCAGTCTGTACCCACCTAGAATGTCAACTACCTCTCCTTTAGTCTATACAAAAACTGCATGCAAAACATGCCATTGAGTGAGATTAATGGTTCCATTGGCCGGATTCTTCAGAGCGCATTACTTGTTTGAAATTGTCAAGAGCAGGCCATAATGATCACTAGGCAAAACAGGGAGTACCAGTTGTTTTATCTCTTTTCTAACTTTCTTCTCTTTGGTGTATATCACACCGGGTATTGCATCCTTCCCAATCATGTCAATACTAGTTATCATAAGATCATGGAAACGGCATATAAACCGATCTAACCGCTTCTGGAGAGTACGGTTACCCGATAACATCTGGTTCGATTTGGTATCATATGTCCAACCAATTTCCTTTGGCCTCAGCTCAGACCAGGCATCAATCCACTCATTTTGTAAAGGATATTCACCATCCAATTTATCATCCCAGTTCATGTCACCCCCAAAGATAACATTTGGGTACTTCTTGAGAAGGCTCAGAGCCTCATTGGCCTGCTGCACTCGTTCCTTGCTGTACATCTGATCCCATTTTGGTGGAGCCGGGCAGGGGCTTTCAAGATGGCTAGTAGCAACAACCAACGACTTGCCACCTGCAACTTCGACCTCAGCAATGCACAGTTCTCTTCCCATTATAGAATTGCTAAAGGGTTTGCTGCTGAAAGATTTCACTGGCAGCTTGCTTAACTACAATTAAGTTGACGAGTATGTTACTAAGGCATAATAACTCCTTTAAAAGCGCTAAATACGAAAACAAGAATACTACATTCACAGGCTAAACTATAAACTAATGTGTGTGTGTGTAAACAATAAAATGCACATAAAAATGTTTGGTTCTATTACCTGAAGAATCCCCTTAATAAAATGCACAATAACAGAAAAATATGACATGCAGATTAATATATATCATAACATAATCAATGCAGCATGTGATCAAAGGTAGAACTAAACTACGATTGGGGCATTAGGACAAATCAGGCAGATTAATATATATATCACAACATAATCAGATAAAAATGTAGTAAAAAGTATGAACTTTACAAAAATGTAGTTAAAAAGTCAGGAACTTTATACCAGCATACAAAAATATGGTCTTGAATAAGCCTTGTCAGAAGAAACCGAACAACGGTACGCATTCCACCAGCTGGATTGCTTGAAAATGTCAAATATATTTGGAGTAACCTCCTGAAGCACAATTGGGTCAAAATAAGACGAACCCTAATAAACTTAAATTGCATTTGACACACACACACACACACACACACACACACAAAGAAGTAAAGAACTAAAGAATAAGAAAGTGAAACCTGCAAGCAGATAAAATCAGGGGAATGCAGCTGAACAAGGTCACCAATTGCTTTCATCCTCTTGTTCAACTCCAAATCCTCCCTAAACCATACATTGTAGCTTAATATCTTCAATGTAGTGAAATCTTTGCCCGAAGCAGCATTTTTTCCCTCAGGAACAAGCTCATCATCACTACTGAGATGGATGGAATCATTGGAGGCTTTGGCTTTTACGTCTCGAAATGGCGCTGGCTCAGCAGAATCGTCGTCATAGGTGGCCTTCCTCTTACAGTGTCGAAGAGGGAAGAAGACAGAGCCCACAGAAGCGTCGTTCTCAGCGTCTTGAAGTGTATCGTTCAAATCGTCGACGTTGGAAAGGGAGAGAACGGGGCAGCGAGTGTCGCAAACTTCGCAAGCAGAGTTTTTGAAAGGGTTGAGAAAAGTGCAAGCCTTGCACGACCACTTTGGGGGCGAAGAAGAAGAGGAAGACGGAAGAGGGGGTGGGGAGGACGAAGAGGAGCAGATTTCGCATTGGGATTTTTGGGAAGGAGGGTTTACAAAGGTGCATTTTTTGCATGCCCAAGACATTTTGATTGGAATGGAATTGTAAAATACAGGGATTAGGGATTGTTTCGGAGTTCTAGGGTTCAAGAGAAGAAACCTCACAGAGATTAACGACGATGATATTGATGAAAAACAGGAGATGCAGTGCAGCAGTGGTACTCGTTTCATTTCAATTTTGAAATTTAAAACCGCTTTTTGCAATGCAATTGAAACGACAAACTCGGAGGGAATGTTTGTCCAAAACGGCACTCCTTCAATATTATACGTAGAAATAAAAAAATGACCATTCTTTAAGTCCTTTTAGGGACATTTAAGACCAAAATAAATATATACAAAAATAATATGTGCAATGAAATAAAAATCAAAGATGCTCTTGTTAAAAAGTTTGTTAAAGTCTCCAACTCTCCAAAGTTACATAGTTACAATTAAAAACTTCTATCTAATTGAAGTATGTTGTTACAGTAATTTTAGAATGCTAGATTTAATAATATTTATATAATTCTTTTGAGTGTTTGAAAATATTTTAAATAATTTCGAAACATTTTAAAATGTCTTAAAAAGTTTTAGAATATTTTAAAAGATTTTAAAAGATTATGAAAGGTCATAGAGTATTCTAGAAGAGTGTAGACATATAAAGAGTGGTATGAAATAATCTAAAAGTATTTAAAAAAATGTAATATGATAGATATTTGTAGTGAAAGTTCTAGATGATTAATCTAGACCATTAATTAAATTTAATCCTAACCATCCATTAAAGAGGTGAATGACTATCAATAGAAGTAAGAGTTAGAGTTTGAGTGTAGTAGTCATTTTGTAATAGACACTTGAGTAATAAAATATTTTGTCCACCAAAACTTTCTTTCCCTTATGTTCTTAGCTTTCTTGCTAAGTATTGATGGTTAGGCTGACTTGATCTTAACTCAAAAGGTTGTGTAAATCTGAGTGCCGGCACAGTAGTATTAGAGTGTGTCCAAGACCATGACAATTTGGTATCAGAATAAGGTTCGAGAGGGAGTACAAGTGGTTTGTGGATATGGCTTCTAGTGTAACCATGGAGCATGTTGAGTCTCAAAAGGAAAGGGATGCTATTTCTTTTCAATTGGGAGGCAAGAAGGTCCGTTCTTCAAGTAAGCCTAGAGGTAAAGACTCTAACTTCTTAAAAAAGAGAGTTTCTATGTATGAGATTGTTCTATCATCTATGGATGAGCCCTTCCGAAGAATAGAACACGACAAGGAGACCATCGAGACTCACGTGTTGGGAGAACTAGATACTTTTAAAGAAAGTAAGCTCCAAATAGAAGAGAAGCTTGAGTATTCTTTGAAACTATTTGAGGAGTTTCGAGTTTTGTTTGAGGAGGCGAGATCTCGACCAAACATTATAAGGAAGACGATAAATATTGATCTCTCAAAGCCAAAAGAGTTCAGGGAGTGAGGGACGCTCGAGAGATGAAGAAATTCCTTTGACAAATTGAGAGATACTTTGAAGATCAAGGGGTGGTCGAAGAAGCAATAAAGATACGCACTACAGTTCTCTACCTTCTGATAATGCTACTTTGTGGTGGAGGAGAAAAATGCATAGATATGAAGAAGGGTGCTTGCAATATAGCCACATGGAAAGATTTCAAAAGATAGTTAAAAAGACAATTCTTTCCTGAGAATGTGGTCTATGAAGTAAGGAAGAAGTTGATGGAGTTGAAGCATAAGAGTATGATTAGTGACTACGTAAAGGAGTTCACTACTATTACGCTTCAAATCCCCAACTTAGCATCAGAGGATAAGTTGTTCTTCTTTATTGATTGACTCCAACTTTGGGTAAAGTAAGAATTACAGAGAAGAAATGTTAAGGATATCAACAAGGCCATTGTGGTGGCCGATTCACTCACTGAGTATCATCGGGGAGACTCTAAACCCAAATCTTCCTCCAAGTCTAGTTCTACTAAAGGTGGGAGAGATAAGGAGAAGAGTTTCTCAACCAATAAGAAAGGGAAGTACTTTTCAAAGAAAGAGTACGAGAAAAAGAAGAAAGCTTTTATGCCCAAAGGAGGATACGTGTGCAAGGGATCTCACTAAATGAAGGATTGTCCCAAGTTAGGGACTCTGGCATTTATCGTCGAGGAACGAGAGGCTCAATTGCAAGTAACTTAGTGTATTGGATATGTCAAACTCATGAATGCCGTGAAGGACAAAAAGGCATACACTTCAGAAAAAAAGGCTTGATGTATGTTAAAGCCTTTATCAATGAAAAAATCGTCATGGCTATGATCGATACTGGTGCTACACACAACTTCATCACACCTGATGAAGTAAAAGGCTTAAGTTGAAGATCACCGAAGGGAATGACTAGTTTAAACCCGTGAATACTAATGGTGAACCTCTTAAAGGAGTAGCAAATGGGGGGTTGAGATGACTCTTGGTTCTTGGAAGAGCCTTGTAGATTTCTCAATAGCACCCATAGATATTTTCAAGATAGTCATCATGCTTGACTTGCAAAGGAATGCAAATATAATACCTATGTCATACTACGACATAGTATGCGTCATGGGAAAAAAGGTCTCCATGCATAGTCCATACGGTCTCTAAAATTGGAGAACTACTGATGTTCTCTGCTATGCAACTCAAGAAAGGGTTCAAGAAGAGGGAGATTAATATTTGGCTCTATTACAAGAGGAGAAAACATTTAAAAGAAAAGATATTTTTGAATTTGTATTTAAAAATTAGCAACTTGATCTAGTTGTGAATATTGTTTATAGCTTAGCATATGAGCTTTTAAATAAATAGCTTTTAATTAATATTTGGATTAGTTTTGATTCATGCTTGTTTCAAGGTTGGCTGATGATATTTGTCAATTGATAATAGCCTTGCAAGTTTTGACATATGATCAAACAAGTTCCTTAAGATACAAAATTGTTTGAAAATTATTGGATGTTTAGCATTATTTATGCAAAAAGCTTGTTGGTATCAGCTTATGAAAAGCAAATATTAAGGGAAAACTTAGAGATCAAAAGAAAGGGGGAGCTTCAAACCAAAGAAAACATCAAAGAAAAATTTCTAAAAACTCTTCTAATTCCATTTCAATTCATTTAATAATGTTTGTCATCAAGGAGGAGATTGTTGAGTTTAGAAAACTAAACTATAATTAAGATGATGACTAAACATTATTGGGTTATTGTCAAATTGTTTATGTGATGTGTTTTGTTTAGTGTGCAGAAAATAAATAACATATGGCCCACCTACACACAATCATGGCCCAAGGGTTATTTGCTCCATCACAAATTTTTTTTATCAGAAACAAAAGCAAAAACAAAAAAAAAGGAAAAGAAAGCAATTGGTCCAAGAAGCAAATGCTCAAGTCCAAATGCACACACAATGGTCCAAGGATATATAATTATTACCATCATAAATAATTCTTGGCGGAAACAAACAAGCCTCTAGCCAAATAATGAAAGATAGAAAGCAAGCCCATAATCAAACCAAAGCCCAACGATGGTCAACATTCAAATCTTTCATTCACTTAGACGGTAACTAAGTGATTCAAATTCCATTTCATTTGAACCATTCACTTCACCTACCGAACCGAAATTCTTTCTTCTCTCTATTCTCTTTCTTTAACATCACATCACTCTGAAGTAAGAAGAAAGAAAAGAAAAGTTATGGAGTTAGGGCAAAGTAAAGAACAAAAAGAAGCTTCCAATTTCAAGAAGGTTAAAGGGGCTATAGTAAAAGAGAAGATCTTATCAGAAAGAAAATCACAAAAAGGAGATTTCTCCATTTATGCTTCATCAAGGATTATTGAAGAAATCAACTAGGTCACAAGCACCGTTATGGAAAATATGAAGAAGGTGAAGTCAATAGTGCTCTGCTTGGAATATACGGTCAAGAAACAAGCTTGGGGCCAAAGCAAGAACGCACAACTCAAATTCAAGATGCATAAAGAAAAAGGTTGAAAGAGAAGACTGAAGATAAGGTTGCATGTCACTGCTTTTATCATCTCTCTCCTTTGTGACTGTCACTGCTGCATCTGTATATTGGGAGAAGAGAACCAACATGTGCTGAAGAAGGTTTCAAACCTTAGAAGCTTCACTCCTTTATAATAGGAGTGAATGTCCAAGGATTGGAGCAAGGAGTGAGAGCACACGTTTGGGTTTCCATAGCTCTCTGAGCTGTTTATTCTTCTCCATCATGGTTTTCATTGAGTATTTCTTTTTCTCAATATAGTCTTCCTATTTTTTATTGGTAAAGGACAAAATGGTGAGTTTTGTAAGAAAAAGCCAATGAGTAGAAAAAGACAGAGAGTTAAACTTGAAGAAAAAGCCATAATTATCTCAGAAATTCTTTGTATATTTTTCTGTTTTGTTGTCATGATCCTGAGGGGATTCCCTTGCAAGTTGGATTAGCACTTTACTGTTGCAATCTAGGGTGGATCCTAGTCAAGTTCAGGTTGGGTTAGAATCTGGACTTGTCCCAGATAGGATTGGGTAGATCATGGGGAGAATTGGTGAATGTAATTCTGTTCTAAGATAGTGAAATTCTGTCACTATTGTGATGTAGACTGGATGTAGGCTATATTGCATTGGGTAGCCGAACCAGGATACATCTGTGCGTCGTTTTCTATTCTCTTCTCTGTTTCTGGTTCTGCACTATAAAAGAAAAAACAGAAGTATCTACTACTACATTAAGAGACAAAACCATAATCTATCCTGTTTTCTACTCAAAGTTTCTCTACTGAACTCAAGGTTTAAAGTTAAAGAAAAAGGAGGCCAAGATTCAACCCCCTTCTCTTAGCCACTGATAACCATCAGAAGAAAAATTATTCTTTTACAAGAGATGAAGTTCACTTCTTGGGACACATCATTAAAGATGGAACTCTCTACATGGATCAAGGAGAAATGAAGGCTATCAAGGAGTGAGAGTCTCCAAACAAGATATCTGAATTGAGGTCATTCTTTAGATTGGCTAATTACTATAAGAGATTTATCAAGGGATACTCCATCAAGGCTGTACCGTTAACTGATCTTTTCAAGAATAATTACTCTTGGGATTGGTCAAAGCAGTGTTAAAAGGCCTTTGATGAGTTGAATACTGCTATAATAGAAGGACCAATACTAGTACTACTCGACTACTCAAAGGTGTTTGAAGTCCACACTGATGTTTCTGACTACGCTATTGGACAGGTTTTGATGCAAGAAGGATATCCTATTGCCTTTGAGAGTCGTAAGTTGAATGATATAGAGAGGTGATGCACCATCCAAGAGAAAAAGATGACCACGGTGGTGCATTGTTTGAGAACTTGGTGTCACTACTTGTTTGGTTCACACTTTATCGTTAAGACAGATAATGTGGCTACAAGTTATTTCCAAACTCAGAAGAAGTTAAGTCCCAAACAAGTTTGGTGGCAAGATTTCTTAGTTGAGTTTGATTTTGAATTTGAATACAAGTCAGGCAAGGCTAATGTGGTAGTAGATGCATTGAGCCGTAAGGCTGAGTTGACAACAATTTTCATGGTCAAAGGAGATATTGTGTATACCATCAAGAAAAGGTAGCATCATGATCCATTAGCCAAGAAGTTGGTGGAGTTGGCTAAAAAAGGTAAGACAAAAAAATTTTGGCTAAAAGACGACATTCTCTACACAAAAGAGAGAAGACTATACATCCCTAAGTGGCAAAATCTAAGAAAAAAGTTGGTGAGAGAATGCTATGACACCAAATAGGCTTGTCACCAAGGTCAGCGAAGGACCTTTACACTTATTGAATTTTCCTATTCAGACAATAACTGCTTACACCACACTATCTTTCTCCCTCTTACTCAAGGAAGAGCCCTGGAGTTTATCATATCATTAAGTCTTGGGAAGAATAAGCAGATGTCACTTGTTCTTACCTCGACAAAGTTGCAAAGAGGATAAAGAAATGGGCAGATAAGAAGATGAGGCCGACAAGCTATCAAGTTGGAGATAAGGTAATGATTAAACTTCTTCCACAGCAATTTAAAGCCTTTCGCAAGGTTCATAAGGGCTTGATCCACAAATATGAAGGGCCATTTGAGACTATTGGGCGTGTTGGAGAGGCTGCTTACAAAGTACAACTCTCTCTCTCTATGAAGATCCATCACATCTTCCTTGTGAGTATGCTTAAATCATATCATGGAGACTGAGAGGAATCAAGTAGAGGTAACTCGAATCGTACTCTACCCGTGGTGATTAAATCCTTTGATAAGAAAATCGAAAAAATCTTAGCTAATCAAATTGTAAGACGCAGAGGAGTACCACTAAGTATCCAATACTTGATCAAGTGGAAAGGACTCCTGATAAGTGAAGCTAGTTGGGAAGTTCGCGAAGATTTGTGTCAACTCCAAAAATACCTAGAGCGCTATCATGAACAAAATGCGACGAGGATGTATGTGCAATAGGTGGAGGAGAATGTTACAGTAAATTTTAGAAGGCTAGATTTAACGGTGTTTATAGTTTTTTGGAATGTTTGAGAATACTTTAGGTAGTTCCAAAACGTTTTAGAATGCCCTAGAAGGTTTTAGAAGACTCTAGAAGGTTATAGAGTATTTTAGAAGAGTGTGGATGTATGAAGAATAGTATGAAATAATCTAAAAGTATTTAAAAAAATATGGTAGGATAGATATTTATAGTGAATGTTCTGGATGATTAATTTGGACGGTTGATTAGATTCAATCCTAACTATCCATTAAGAAAGTTGATGACTATAACTAAGGGTGAAAGTTAGAATTTGAGTGTGTGAGACATTTTGTAACAAATGCTTGAGTAATAAAGTGTTCTTTCATTCAAAATTTCATTTCTCTTGTGTTCTTAATTTTCTTGTTAAATATTGAAGATTAACTCAAAAAGTTAATTTTCTTAATTTCTCTTGTTAAATATTAATAAGTTGACTTAATTTTAATTCAAAAAGTTGAGAAAGTTCGAATATCAACACAATAGTGTTGATGTGTATCCAAAGTCATTTTTATTTTACGTTTTTATTTTTATTTTTTTTAAATGACTTACTACATTTCTTATTAAGAATTTAATTTTAAGATATTACTTGTGTAATTTCTTTAAATTATCATTCAATAGTATATCTTAACACACTATATATTCCTTTATAATTATTAAATAAATAAATATTTTTATATAAAATATCTAAATATAAAATTATTTTTATTTTTTTAAATTTTTTTTAAAAAATTAATTTTCCGTAAAAAAATCACCCAAATAAAGCGTTAGTCTCTTGCATCTATATTTTTTATTTTCTGCAAAGAACGGGTGGCTGCACTGGTTAGAACCTTGAAATGAAAACATAAAAAGCATAAGAAAAGCGAAGTAGGCCAAAATCAATGACGATTATGGATACATATTCTAGACAAATTAATTAACAAATATAATTTGAAGAAACACATACGTTAATTACAAGAATTCCACCAAAATTATTAACCCTACTTTTTTCAACGAAGAAACATCTATCCTTAAGCATTTAGCTCTGAAAATCATCCACAATACCTTTTCTCTTATGACTTCATCCATTACTCTAAGGAATTTCAAAATTTCCAAAAAATAATTGAGTTATTTGCACCTCACAAAAGGACTAACAAAAAAATGGGGAAATATGCAGCTAAGAAAATGTGCAAAATGTTGCTAAAAGCACTTATTTTGAGGAAGCTGAATGTTCTGCACCTCAATAACTTCTCCCCAGCACTGCTTGATTGAGTAGAGTTCACCACATCCTTTGTCTTGTTGCTCACTTTCTTGCTGCATCAAACCAAATGAGGATCACGATTTAGAAACGATAATATTAAAAATTATTGGGTTCAAAATTTGAGGGTAAATTAAAATAATAAAAGAAAAGAACGATTCTCGTGAGGGAAGCATGCATGATGACTAAAAAACAAAGAGGAGGCAACTAGGCAGACTTTTGTTTCTTACCTTCCTGGAAATATACAGCTCCCGTGACCTGCAAGGTATTCCCCACAACAAAAAGTAAGAATCCCACTAATCTCTTTTCTTATAACATAATAATAATAGTAAACCATGGACCCCATTTGCATACTTAAATTAAGTACTTTGATGATTCATGTAACAGTAAGATATTGCACCGTAAAAAAAAAAACTTGGAAACATGACAAATTACTACGTTTAAGTGAATGTAATCTAGAAACACGGTCCAGAATCTTTGCAATTGTCAGAGGGAACAGGATGCTCTCAGATAAACAAGAATTCAACTAGGGACATGCCATGGGGGCATGGAGTGTTTTTTGTTTGTTTCGCACTGCCCTCAATGCTATTACCAACCAGTCCACTCTATTTCATTTCAGCTTTGCAGTTTGTGTGGGTGCCACACTCGAATGCACCTTCATTTCTATGAATCATTACCACAACCCCAATTCAAAGTTCTAATCATTTCCCTGTCCCCAATTATCATCACTAATAAAGTTCCTTACATTAGTCACGAGACTCAACATTTCACTGATTCATTCTGCTAATATTACCATAAAGTAACTAAATTAGGCAAATCAAGAAGGACTGTTTGTATTGTTAAGTGTAAAGTGTAAATCCATAATAGCCAGCTTAAAATATGAACAAAAAACAACACCAAGACAAACGAACTGAATGTGAATATGGTGAGAAATTAAAGAACAATGCAATGAATACATAATTAGGCACTTACTGGGATCTGTTGTAGTGATCATAGCTACACCTTTGAAATCACAAGTCCCAGGAGCCTTCCCTTCCTTCTGGAAATAGCTATCAAAGGCATAAGAAGCATGGCTCTTCACATTGTTAGGCTGATAACAACTCTCACCGGGCTGAATCTCGGAGCAATTAGCCCGGCCCGGCCCACAAGCCCAATCAAGTGCAGCCTGCAAAGTCTTGGTATCAAAACCATCCATGGCAATGCAGTATGTCTGATTGGTAGTATCATTGGCCATAAAGGTGCCAATCCCGGAGACATGAAGCAGATACGCCGGCGTGGTGTTTCCATAGAAGAGTCCCCAATTCGCCTCCGAGACCGGCGGCGACCTCAGGTCCTCATTGAACAGCTCGTAGATATACACACTGGAAGTTGTTTCCGGATGTAGAGGGGTTCCGCCGTGACCCAAAATATGGCTAATCAAGTTTGAATTGTAGGTGTCTGCATTGTCCTTGGTAGCATAAGGTTCTTTGGAATCACCCTTTGAAGGCCACCCTGTTTCGGTAACAAGGACCACGACATCAGTGATGTTAAGGTTCTTCATTGAGAAATAAGCAGCATCGACCATGGCATCAAGGACATTGGTGTAGTGAAGCAAGGTGTTGGGGTCAACCATTTCCTTTGAAGGAGTCAAGGGTTTGAAGAGAGCATTGTCGATTGGAACCACACCCTTGTTCTGCATGAAGACGTAGTAAGGGTAAAGGTTCATCATCAAGGGGGAGCCGGTTCTGGAGAGAAACTGAAGGAGAGGGACGATGACAGAGGAGAAGCTCTGGTTGAAGAAAGCCTGAGAAGGAGGAAAAGGGTCGAGGATAATGGAAGCGGCGTGAGGGGTTGAAATCTTGATGTGCTGGTGGAGGTTGGAGGCGACGAGGGCGCTGTAGAGGGACTGAATGGCGGGGAGGATGAGAGGGGCGGAGGAGGGGACGGTGGTTAGAACTTCGTCGCCGACGGAAATGGCGGTGATGAGTGTGTCCGGGTAGAAAGAGACGACGTTCCGGTCGATCCATGAGGCGGCGGTGGTGTTGGAGGAGCCAATGGCGAGGAGCTGGTTGTTGGGGACGCTGATGATGACGCGAATCTTGGTGCGTGAGAGTGCTTTGAGTATGTCTGGGTTTGCATCGTAGATTCTTATGTGCGTTATCTTCTGAAGCTGAAGAAACGAAACCAGTTGCGATGGCGGTAGAAGGTTGGAGACGTCCGTCCCAACGTTGACTCCCACGTATGGCTGGTCGCTTTGGTTTTCCTGTGCTGCAAAATCAAGAAAGTGGTTAGTGTCAGTTGTTCAAACTTCAAAGGTAGTTGTGTTTTGTTTGAGTTAGCGTACCCACCTAGTGATGGTGTTGGTAGTTCAGTGCAGAAAAGGAAGAAGAAGAAGAAGAAGAAGAAGAGAAGGGTGTTAGTGCGAGTGAGCTTAGAAATTGCCATGGAGTGATGGCAACTTCACTCCCTCGTGCTCTACTGCTTCTTCAGCTCCTACAGATCCTTGCATTATCTGAAATGAAATGTAATAATAATAGTAATGATGGATGGTAGGTGGGAATTTCTTTGGTTGGGTGACGGAAGAGAAGGGGAAGAAGATGAGAAAATGGGAATTGGGTGCTGCAACTCACTCACTCACTCAGGTCTTCAATCTTCTCTGTGGAGGAGCGTACTGCCACTCCGGTGCTCCTTCATATCCACTGGTCCACCACATTTCTCATCTACCCACTCTATTCCCTCTATCTGTATTAAGTAGGTAACCTTACCGGTGGCGGTGAAGCCGACACTACAAGAAAAAAGAATATATATTTCACTCTAGTTAATATTTATTGACTCCAGGGTAAATGTTGTGGCATAGTAACTTTGAGTTCCAGTTATAAAAATTCTATTTAGCTTTTTATTTTAATAAATTGAAAAATCTCCTGAAACAAAAAGTTTTAGTTAAAAATTACTAAAATGTATTATTTTTAGTTTTATTTAATTTAGTCAGTAATAAATAAATGTTAAATAAAATAAATTTAGATTGTTTGACTTGATTTTTTTTAGTATTACCGTTAATAAATATATTAAAAATTTGAATTTTGTATGTTTTGATAAAAAAAAAACATTAATTGATGATCTAAATAATAGCTAACATTTAAATATTTAATAGTAGTGGTAGTTACTTTTAATTGATTGTCCGTCTCCATCATCTTACTTAACAGTTTAACACTTCCTTTCTTCCTTTTTTTTTTTATTTTATCTTTTGTTTTTCTTTGTTTTTATGGCGTAGCCGTAGACAAAGCTGAAAAGAAACACCAAAAACACAAAATAAAATTACTCACGGGGTTCGATTTGGAAAAGGGTAGGGTTTAGGCACTTCTCGCAAAAGCGAGGAAATATCAAAAATCAAAATAAGCAAAGTTGTCCAAAACTTTTCAGCAGATGGGTATGATGGAAGGTGCATGGGTTGGAGCCTTGGAGGTTAGGAGGATAACCCACCCTACTAGATTTAGGCATTTAGCTTGATAACCCGTCCGATCCTTCCACACCCTCACGTTGGAGTGCAACAAACCCTTCGAGCTTCACAAGAAACTCTGGAAGCACGATGTCATCAGGGCTCTCTTTCTCTCTCCCTCTGCTCTCTCCTTTCTTGCCGTTAGTGTAGGTATGTGTTGAGGAAGAAAGGAGCAGCGGTGGTGGCGACGGTGTGGAAATTTTCCATTTTCCATCACAGGCGGCGGTGCGACAGCCATCTTTCCCACACCCTCTTTCCCCTGCGACTCTCTTTCTCCCCCATTCTCTTTCTCTCCGTTGTTTCCTTTCTTTCTTTTTTTATTTTATTTTATAATTTTTTTAATTAGGAGTAAAATGGTAATAAAAATAAAAAAATTGGTGAAAATGATGATTTTAAAATAAACTGAAATTTTTGGGACTATTTTGTAATGAAAAAAAGGTCAAGAACAAAATAAATTTTTGGTCTCTACATTAGGAACCAAAATCGTATTTAACCCAACTAATTTTTAATAAATTAGTTTGTACAAGTGAAAAACTGTGATTTTGATTTGGTTCTTTACTTAAAAGAGTTGGTTTATTTAGATTAGTTTAGTGCATATTCAATTCGGATCGAGTTGTTATAAACTGTGTTTTTGAACATCCTTAACCACACTTGTAATAATGCCTAAATAAGTAAATGCCTAAAGATAGTATAAAAGTATAAAATTCTATCAAGCATACTGCACACGTTGGTATACATACTGTAATTGCACCTCGCAAAATTTCCAATATATAGTAATTAGTTTATTTCGATAAAAGGAACAAAACAGGCAAATGCAGCAAGTGGCTTTAATATTCTAAGAATTAAGTACGATTTTTATTTTTATGATTTTGTGCTCAAATTTATTTTTAACGTTCAATTTGATTTTAAAATTGTTTTTTTAACTAAAATTATTTTTTGGATAAAAATATTCGTACATTGTTCTTAATACCGTTGTTCCTATAAAAATATATCATTTTCATCTTTGAATCCAAAAAAAAGAATAATACATAATTTTTTTATTAAAGAATATGGATACAATTATCAATGGTGTCTCGCAATCTACAGCTGTACCATTATCATTGGAGCCACAATCTACTTTTGTTGCTGCACCTAAACTTGGGAGTGCAATCACTGTTGCGATTTTTCTCTGTGGCAACGCAATAGAATCGATCTACCAGGTGAGCTTCTTCCCACAGGAGCTTCTATTGGCATTGTTACAGTAGCATTCACCGATGATGTTGCAACTTTGGAACCGCAGTTACCCCCTCCTCCTTCACCTTCTCCCATCACTGTTAGAATCCAAGAAAAGCAAAACATAAAAGGAAGAAAATCACATTTTTTCAACTCCCAGGTCCTAAATTCATAGTTGTCAGAATGAGACCGACCCACCTCCTTGTCGAATCGAAAAAACCAGTGAATCGATCACAAGGTTGGTCTGAATAAGCTATCTGACCACACAAAAAAAAACCGATGAAACTCAGTTCGAATCGACCAATTTTAACCCAAATTGGTGAACCGATAGGTTTTAAAAAATTCGGACCAATTTGGAGCTTAATTTTTTGCCTTCAACCTAAAATGGCATTGTTTATCTCTTAAAAAAAGGAAGAAATTCTAAAATAGCTAACAAAGTCCCAATTCCCAAACCTATCCTGCTTAAGAGTCAGAGACTTGACTCTCTCTTAATCTCACACAGTAATTTAGAGAGACTCACACAAAATTTTGGAAGACAGTCTACAATACATACTGTAATCGCGCCTTGCAAAATCTCTAATATATAATAATTAGTTTATCTCGGTGAAAGGAACAAAACAGACAAATGTAGCAAATGGCTTTAATATTCTAAGAATTAAGTTCTGTGTTGGTTTTTATGATTTTGCGCTCAAATTTATTTCTAATATTTAATTTAATTTTAAAATAATTTTTTTAACTAAAATTATTTTTTGGACAAATATTTGTGTATCGCTCTCAATAACGTTGTTTCCACAAAAATATATCATTCTCATCTTTGAATCCAAGAAGAAGAATGATACGTAATTTTCTTATCAAAGAATATGGATACAATTATCGATAGCGTCTCACAATCTATGACTGTGTCGTTATTATTGGAACCACAATTTACTTCTATTGCTACACCTAAACCTAGGAATGCAATCGCTGTTGCGATTTTTCTCTGTGGCAACGCCGTAGAATCGAACTACCAGGTGAGTTTCTTTTCGTAGGAGTCTCCACTGGCGTTGTTATAGTAGCATCCACCGATGACGTCGTAACTTTGGAACCACAGTCACCCCCTCTTCCTTCACCTTCTCCCATCACCGTCAGAACCTAAGAAAAGCAAAACATAAAAGGAAGAAAATAAAAAATTTTCAACACCCCAAGTCCCAAGTTCATAGTTGTCAAAATCAGACACATCCATCTCGATAGAAAAATCAGCGAACCGATTATATAGTTGGTCCGAATAAACTATTTTACCGCACAAAAAAATGACCAATGAAATTCGGTTCAAATCGACCGATTTCAACCCAAATTGATGAATCGATAAATTTTAAAATATTTAGACCCATTTGGAGCTATTTTTTTCCCTCCAACCTAAAATGGCATCGTTTCTCTCTAAAAAAAAGAAAAAAAATTCTAAAACGGCTAACAAAGTTTCCATTCCCAAAAACATCATGTCTAAGGCTGTGTTTGGTTGATGTCTCAAAATAATAAAGACATAGACACAAATACACGAGTATATAGACACAAAAAGACACTCAATTTTTCATCTTGTTTGGTAACTTAGACACAACATAATATATAACTCAAAATTTTACTAAAATGTCAATTTTATCCCCATCATTCTTCTCCATCACTATTTTTGTCCAATCCCTTCTTTCAGAGTTATCATCAACATCAATACCACTATAATCTTCAACCAAATACAAAAAGCAACAATATTCCAATCTAAATTAAATTTAATAAAATCAACAAAAATTTTAATTTGTTGCATATCTGTAAAATAAGATACACAGATTTATTTTTTTTTAATAAAGGGATAATAGAAGAGGAAAAGATCGGAGACGTTCTTTCTGGAAAGAATGAACGACGTTGCTAAAGAGAGGATGTGGAGGGAAGCGCCGTCCAAGCTCGAAGCCGCCGATGAATCTGGATGACGATGGATCTGGACTCACGTAGCCTGAACCCTTCGAGAGAGAAGGAGGAGCAAACGCAGCGGTTCTTGATGGAGGCGCAATGGCAATCGACGGTAAAAAATGAACGCATATTTGACTATCCAAGGAAGAGGACAAGACAGAGAGAGAAGGCACAGTGAGCAAAGATGAGAGTGGAAGAGAGAAGTGCTGGGCGCTGAGAAAAGAAAGTGGGAGAGAAGCAACAGTTGGCGTTGCAAAGAGGAAGAGGGAGAGGCGGCGATCGTCGGTGGAAAGTGAGAAAGGATAGAGGATGGAGCTGCTGAGAACAATGAGAAGTTGCAGCCAGAGAGGGAGGCGATGCATGAGAGAATAACTGGAGACAGATTTGAGAGGATGAGGATTGAATTTGAAATTTTGAAAATTAAATAAGGGTAAAATTGTAAAAAGTTAGTGTCTCACTTATTTGGAGGTACACAAATTTAGTGTCTCCGTATCTTTTTGTGTTCATAAAAAAATTGTGTCTCACTAAACTAAACAGAAGACGTGTGAGCCGTTTGGATGTCTCTTTGAGACATGAACAACAACCAAACACTACCTAAGAGTTTGAGATGACCTTCTCTCAAACTATATTTGGTTGGAATGAAAGAAATAGAAAGAAAAGAAAAGAAAGGAAAGAAATTGAGTGGATTTTTATTTTCTTTAGATGTGTTTGGATGAAAGGAAAATAAAAAGGAAAGAAATGTTATAAAAAGACAATTTTATTCTTGTATTATAAAATATATTTAAAAAAATAAAGGGGTAATATTGGAAATGGTGAGAGAAAATAAGTTTTCCCTCCCTTTTCTTTCCAACATTGGAGAAAAAAAAATTTGGTGGTCCCACCAGTTTTTTTCATTCATTTTCTTTCCTCTTCAATTTCTCTTCACAACTAAACAATAGAAAATAATTATTTTACTTTCTCTTTTCTTTCCTCCCTTTTCTTTCCTTCAATTTTCTTTTCAAACAAATATAGCATCAATCTCACACAGTGACTTAGAGAGGCTCACACAAGACTTTAGAAGACAGCCTGGAATAGGTGAATGAAACACAATGATGTTAGGTAAATTTCTTATTAAAATTAATATTGGTGAATTCTATGGTGTAAAATGTAACTTTTTTTTACACATATAGAACTTAGGTGAAAGCTTTTAAAAATGGACATCTGTTGTAATGTTCTCTATGTCTAATCAAGTCTTGCAGCCTTTTGGTTTATCAATAAAATAATTTATCAATAGAATTTAGATGGAAGCTTTTAAAAATAGACATCTATTATATTTTTTATGTCTAATCAAGTCTTATAGTTTCTTGGCTAATCAATAAGATAGTTTGCAGTGATTTGTCTCTTTATATTAAGTATCAACTGAAATTAATTTTTGAATACAAATGTTAATTAATTAGGCGGATTATTTTTTTTTGTAACAAACCATTTAAAAATTTAAACCATACTTAAGTTTGGACTTAAATAAATCCCCGCTTTTCATTACTATAATTGATTAATTATTATAGTTTATTATTTATAATTTTATCAATCGTCCCTGACTAAAGAAAGAGAAAAAAAAATACTAATAGTCACTTTTGATTATTTTAATAAAAAACAAAATAAAATAAAATATTAAAAAAATAAAAATTTGATTTTAGAAAATGAATCATTATTTTTAGATAAAACTTTTTTTGTTGCAATTTTTTTCTTATATTATAAACATTATATATGTTATAATTTTTTAAATTTTTAAATATTATTTTAGATTTTTTTTAAAAAAAATAAAATCGTACGATAGAAAATATTCATTTAGAAACTAAAATAAAATATTTCAACATTTGATTTTTCTATAAAACAACTATACATATAAATTTAGTGTGCAAGCATAATAATTATAAAGGTTAAAATATAATGAAATAAAAGTATGGTCATACTATTCATTTAAATTGAAATAATTTTCTCAAATTTGTACCAAAATTGGTGTGGCCAAACTTATGTTTTTCATAAATCAATAAAAAAAACGAAATTGTATGTTGGTATTTAATTTGAGTTTCATTGTTTTTTTTTGGAAATAATGCTCTATTAATTTATTTATTTATTTATTTTTGTCTTTATTAATTTATTTATGTTAAAAAACCTAAAAGGGTTATACCATATTTTTTTTGTTGGTGAACAGTTAGACCGTATATTAAAAAATATAAAATAATTATTTTGGCTCAAATTAAAGTATGGTCTAATTTTTAATTGGCCTGTTATAAAAAAATATAACTCACTTAATTAACACTTTCATTCAAAAATTAATCTCAGTTAACATTTAATATAAAGAGACAAACACAGCAAACTATTCTATTGATAAACCAAAAGGCTGCAAAACTTGATTAGACATGGAGAATATTACAACAGATGTCCATTTTTAAAAGCTTCCACCTAAGTTCTATATGTGTAGAAAAAAATTACATTCTACACCATAGAATTCACCATTAATATTTTATGATTATGATATAAGTATGGTTTAATTTTTGTGATTGTGATATATTATGGTGGGAATCTTATGGATGTAGAGCATCAAATTTGTAAAAGTTAGCAATTAGTGTTTTGAATCAAATTTGTAGTTCAAATTGTGAGTTTAACTGAAGTATTTTTTAATACATTCATCCAAGAAAGAGGAATCGGTTAGAGCATAAAGAATTTAATGATCTTTTTATATTCATTACAACTTAAGATTATAACAAAAAAAAATTATTTTCTTTCTTAAAAGTATTATTTAAATTTTTAGTCATCATAAGAATAATCAAGTAAATTGATAATATAAGAATTGAATGAGAAAACAAAGTAATGATTCAATTTGTCTTGATGCATTTTAGGATTATTTGGAATGGATATTAGAAGATCCACCATCATTTTTAACTCTTGAAGAAGTTGATGTTTTATGAAATGATCTTGCAAATATATCTCTTTAATTATTTTTAGATGATTTAGATATATTTTTTTAGGGATGATTTTAGTATGCTTTATAAAATGTTTTACCTTATCTTTGACTTTGATTTGGGAAACATTATTCAAATGCTAGATTAATTGAATTTGGAAGATAATCGAAATGATGATGGAGCTAATAATAATTATGTGAAAAATGCAAATTAAAATGAAACTTATTAGGATGTAGCTTCACATTTTTCATATGAAGAAAGATGCCCAAAATTTGAAATTGCTCCTCGAATATAATTTATGGATTATTATTTTTATTGTGTCAAATTAAGATACTAATGTAATAGTATTGACAAATTTTATGTTTATTTTTGTACTAATTATTTTTAGAATTTAAGATATAATTTTTATTCAAATACCAATAAAAATAAATATTTTAAATTTTAATTTTAAGTTTTTAATTATTTTATATTTTTTATTTATATGAAGTCAAATTAACAGGTTCAACCAGTGAACCATCGATTAAACTAAGGATCCAATAATATCTAGTAATATGATCGATTCTATCACCGATTAAATTCTAACAATTATGTCTAAATTTCTCCCTTTCCTCTTACCTGAAAATAAAAAAAAAACGCCAAAAGATGAAACCGATTATTACCTCAGAAATGAAAAGCGTAAAAAAAATTCCTAAACAAAAAAACTCTCCCCCGTACACAAACCTAAATGCAACAATAATGAAAAATAAGAAAAACAGGAATAGAAGAGGGGTTACAAATGAGCGCTTACAAAAAGAAGGGGTGATTACAGAAAAAGATGAACAAAAAGAAGAATAAAAAGGAAAAAGGAGGAGGTGATTGTGATAAAAATGTTTATTCTGTTGCTGTTATTGTTGTTGGTGTTGAAAGAAAGGAAAATGCAGAAGAGAAAAGAGAGGTAATTTTGTCTTTAAAAAAATTTGTGACTAATAAAGACAATTTTAAAATTAGATTAAATGTTAAAAACGATTTTAAACTTAAGAAAATAATATTAAGAACGGTTTCAATATTTAGACTAATTCATAAGGATCAAAATTATAATTAATCCATATTTTTACTACTGTCACCTCAAATCTATCATCTACCAAAAAGGAGCATAATGCTAGAATGTCATAATAATTACATTAAGTACGATGAAAGTCAAGGTTGCTATTTGTTGGTGGGTCCCAACCTCAAGTAGGATCCACAACCTTTTAAAACAAAAAAAATAAAAAAACAAATAAATAAAAAAAAGTGACATAAGCCACGGGAGGTGAGAGAGAGAAGATTCATTCCTTTGAACGAAGAAAGAAACATAAAGCAACACCGAAGGGAAGAAGAAAATTGGGGAAAAGGGCAAGCCAACTTTGATCACATTGATTTGGTAAACTTGCTCCATTTCTTATGAAATTTTAGTATGTTATTCTTGGTGTAGAGATGAACATTAGGATATAACTTATTTATTGTATTACCTTCTCTGTTGCCTGATTTGAGATATCCACTTTTGTGGAGGGTTTATGTTGATTCCACCAGTTTTGGTGATGTATTTTGTTGATTGTTGAGATACCCTAGTGTCACTAGGAAGACTGTTTGTGTACCCATTATTCTAATAGTGGAAGTTTTTTCTGGACTAGGTCCCGTGGGTTTTTTGTCCCTCTTTTGGGGGGTTTTTCCACATTAAAATTCTGGTGTCTGATTATTTAATTTCTGCCATTATATTTGATGTTTGGAGTATCTTTGGTGTTGCCCATTTAATTGCACAGGTTGTGGGAAAATTATTTTTGGTGCTTTCGCTGTTAGACAGGTTCTTGTTTTTGAACCTTTATTGAGTTTTCCCAACAAAGTGGTATCTAGAGCTTTGGTTGGTTATCTCTGTGCTGATTAAATAGAGGAAAATACTCATGGACCGAATATGGTCAAACTGAATTCTCAAAATTATTCAATTTGGAAGACCCTCATGGAAGATATGTTGTATAGCAAGGACTTGTATGATCCTGTGGAGGAAGATAAATTCAAAGATACTAAATCCGATGCTGAATGGAAGAAACTGAATCGGAAGGTAGTTGCTTTGCTTAGGCAATGGCTTGATCTTAGTGTGTATCCACATGTTGACACCGAAACGAATGTTGAGAAGATGTGGAAGAAATTGAAGGAGTTATATGAGAGGAAGAATGTGCAAAACAAAGCATTCTTGATTAGGAAGCTTGTCAATATGAAGTATGTTGAAGGTAAATCAATGCGGGAACACTTGAGCATTTTTCAGAAAACGGTGAACCAACTGACAAATAATGAGATCACTTTGAATGATGAGTTGCAAGCCTTGTTGTTGTTGAGCTCTTTGCCTGATAGTTGGGAAGTTCTGGTTGTGACATTGACTAACTCAGCTCCAAAAGGAAAGTTGACATTAGCAATGGTTAAAGAGAGCATGTTGAATGAAGAAGCCAGAAGAAGAGAGCGAGGTTTGACTAATGCCTCGTCCCAATCAGAAGCACTTGTTTCAGAGTCATGGGGGAGAAGTCAAAGTAGAAAACCTCACAGTTCTGACAGGTCAGAGAGTCGAAGCAAGTCAAGAGGAAAGTACAAGCCAAGAAAGGAGTTCATTTGTCACCATTGTGGCAAGTCGGGGCATATCAAGAGGTATTGTAGGTTTTTGAAAAGAGAACAATCAAGGGGAAGAAATGAAGACAAAGGTAAAGATAGTGATAAAGAAACTGCTGCTATTGTTTATGAAGATGTTCTTATCACATATGATGAAAATTATGTGAATCTTGTCTGTGATGATTCCACTTGGATTATAGACTCTGGTGCCTCATGTCATGTCACTCCGAAACGTGAATTTTTCACTTCCTATACTACTGGAAATTTTGGCAAGATTAAATTGGGAGATAAAGAAGTGTGTGATATCATTGGTATGGGTGATATATGGCTTGAAGAATGTTAGGCATGCGCCAGATATGCGGTTCAATCTTATTTCAGTGAAGGCATTGGATCAAGAGGGGTATTGCACTTTCTTTGGTAGTGGAAAATGCAAGATTACCAAAGGGGCTCTCATTGTTGCTAGAGAAGACAATAGTCTTACTACTCTCTACCGATTGCAAGCAAAGTTGTGCAAAGAAGATGTGAATGTAGCTGATGATTCCTCTTATGATTTGTGGCATATACGTCTTGGTCACTTGAGCGAGAAAGGACTAAGTGTCTTAGCCAAGAAGCACTCACTTCCCGTGAAAGGTACAACTTTAAATACTTGCACTCATTGTTTTGTTGGAAAGCATGCTAGAGTATCATTTCATAATTCTGGACCTCATAGGAGATCACATGTTTTAGATTTAGTTCATACTGATGTTTGCACTATGGATGCTAAGACACTAGGTGGTGCATCATATTTTGTCACTTTTATTGATGATTATTCTCGAAAAGTGTGGGTTTTTGTTTTGAAATATAAAGACCAGGTGCTCGGTATCTTCAAACACTTTCATGCAAGTGTTGAAAGAGAAACAGGAAGAAAATTGAAATGTGTTCGAGAAGATAATGGTGGTGAATACAGGGGTCCGTTTGAAGAGTATTGTAAAGGACATGGGATCAAGCTTGAGAAGACGGTTCCTAAGACTCCTCAACACAATAGAGTTGCTGAGAGAATGAATCGTACAATCAATGATAGAGTCAGGTGTATGCTCTCTCATGCAAAGTTGCCTAAATCCTTTTGGGGTGAAGCAATGAGGACTGCAGTAGATTTGATCAACCTTTCTCCTTCAGTTCCACTAAATGGTGATGTTCTAGAGAAAGTTTGGAGAGGGAAAGATGTCTTCTATAGTCACTTGCGAGTGTTTGGCTGCAGGGCTTTTGTTCACATTCCAAGAGATGAAAGGTCTAAACTTGATGGGAAGTCAAAGCAGTGTATCTTCATGGGTTAT
>NC_029772.3:97463920-97472681 GCF_000817695.3 Arachis duranensis | reverse complement strand
GTGACATAGATAAAGAAATTTATATGGAGCAACCAGAGGGTTTCGAGGTTAAAGGAAAGGAGCATCTTGTATGCAAGTTGAAGAAGAGCTTATATGGGTTGAAGCAAGTGCCAAGGCAGTGGTACACGAAGTTTGATTCCTTCATGGAAGGTCATGGGTATAGTAAGACTTCTTCTGATCATTGTGTATATGTTAAAAAATTCTCTGATGGTGATTTTATAATTCTCTTGCTTTATGTTGATGACATGTTGATTGTTGGTCATGACACTAAGAAGATTGAAAGTCTTAAGAAAGACTTGAACATATCCTTTGCTATGAAGGATTTGGGTCCTGCAAAGAAAATCCTTGGCATGAGTATCACTCGTGACAGGAAGAATGGGAAACTGTGGTTGTCACAGCAGAAGGACATTGAGAAGGTTTTAGAGAGGTTTAGCATGAGTAATTCCAAACCTATTAGTACTCCACTTGCTAGTCATTTCAAACTAAGTTTGCAGCAATGTCCTACAAGTGAGAAAGAGAAAGCGAAAATGAAGAAGATTCCATATGTATCTGCAGTTGGCAGTTTGATGTATGTTATGGTTTGCACCAGGCCGGATATTGCTCATGCAGTTGGAGTTGTTAGTCAGTTTCTCTCTAATCCTGGCAAGAAACACTGGCAAGCAGTGAAGTGGATTTATGGCTGGGGATCTTGATTCAAGGAAGTCTACTTCTGGTTATATGATGACTTTTGCAGGGGGAGCTGTGTCGTGGCAATCCCGACTTCAGAAATGTGTTGCTTTGTCTACTACAGAGGCAGAATACATTGCTGTTGTTGAAGCTTCTAAGGAACTCTTGTGGATGAAGAAATTTCTACAAGAGTTAGGTATCAATCAAGAGAAGTTTGTGTTATTTTGTGATAGTCAGAGTGCTATCCATCTCAGCAAGAATCCGACGTTTCATTCTAGATCGAAACATATAGAGGTGATGTATCATTGGATACGTCAAGCGCTTGAGATGAAGTCATATGCACTTGAGAAGATCCATACTGATGATAATGGTTCAGATATGATGACTAAGAATTTACCTGCAGTGAAGTTTGATTCCTACAAAGAGAAGGCGGGTTTGGTAGAGCAGCTTACCCCCACTTGAGTTGGTGAGGGGGAGATTTGTTGGTGGGTCTCCAACCTCAAGTGGAACCCACAACCTTTAAAAAAAAATAGAAAAACAAATAAATAAAAGAAAGTGGCATAAGCCACGGGAGGTGAGAGAGAGAAGATTCATTCCTTTGAATGAAGAAAGAAACACGAAGCAACGCCGAAGGGAAGAAGAAAATTGGGGAAAAGGGCAAGCCAACTTTGATCACATTGATTTGGTAAACTTGCTCCATTTCTTATGAAATTTTAGTATGTTATTCTTGGTGTAGAAATGAACATTAGGATATAACTTATTTGTTGTATTGCCTTCTCTGTTGCCTGATTTGAGATACCCACTTTTGTGGAGGGTTTATGTTGATTCCACCAGTTTTGGTGATGTATTTTGTTGATTGTTGAGATGCCCTAGTGTCACTAGAAAGACTGTTTGTGTACCATTATTCTGATCGTGGAAGTTTTTTTCTGGACTAGGTCCCATGGGTTTTTTGTCCCTCTTTTGGGAGTTTTCCCACGTTAAAATTCTGGTGTCTGATTATTTAATTTCTGCCATTATATTTGCTGTTTGGAGTATCTTTGGTGTTGCCCATTTAATTGCACAAGTTGTGAAAAAATTATTTTTAGTGCTTCCGCTGTTAGGTTCTTGTTTTTGAACCTTTATTGAGTTTTCCAAACACTATTAAAGTACAAATTGTCATGAGCTGTTTCCGATTAAAATCTGAAATAATGGGATCCTAGGAGCCAAAAGAAGTGGATTCCACTAGCGATGTGTAAAACCAGTAGCATATACAGCATGTAAATAAGTAAATAACTAAATATAATGCAGCACTTTGTTGGATCAATTTTATATTACCCAACACTGATCTGGGTCTGGGTCCCGCTCCATAAGTGACAAGAAATGCCAAGACCCAAAACATTGGTTATTTTGATATTCTGCATTATTTTCTTGTTCGTGAGCAGCAGATTTGTGCTAATTGGATGTAAAACCGTAAAGGGAGACTAATAATGGCTGTGGGTAACAAGTGTTAGTTGGAGAAAGTGAGCAAAACCGTGAAACATCATACACAGGATGTGCATATGGTATTTCTGACACCACACTGCTATTTGTGCATCCAACTATGAACTGCTGAAATGCCAGATGCAATCTTCTAGCTGGCACTGTAAAAACTAAAAAGGGTCTAAATTTAGGAAAAAATTTAGGAAAAAACTCAATTTTTTTTTCAAGTTTAGGTTGCCATCTTTCTAGAGAAGCTGAGACTCTTATGTAACAAGAAGTCCAAATATTTGGGTTTATAAGCTTTGATGAAAAGAACTGCAACTTTCCCTCTCACAATCAATGTTGGTTGGGTCGATTTAGTGTAATGTTAATTTTGTGTGTCTATAAATCCAGGATATGATACATGCCCTACCGAAAATTGGTCAGTAACTAGCACAAGAAATAAAATAATATGGGCAAACTAGTTTTTTAACGCACAATCTAATACCATTTTTTGGGTCATGATAATCAAATACTATTGGTTTGTTTTCTTAATATTTTGTTGTGGACGATGGACCGCTGTAAAGTTGGTTTATTATCTCCTCTATCTTGATCTTTGTCTAATGAAATGAAATACCTTGTGCTATAAAAGGACTTCCAATACAACACACTATCACCTCGAATTGCGAAAAAAGAAATTGAAAGGCACATCACAATAGCAATGTCATAAACATTCGTTTGAGTAAATTACTTATTTAATTGCTATTATAAAGATAATTTCGGAAAATTTAAGAGCAATAAAGTGCCGTCCAAAATTTCAATAAACTTTATTAGTTTAGAGAGTACAACGCATACCTATAAATCACTTTACCTAAAACAAGCCAGTAATCAACAACTCCCACTACAAAAGACTATTATATTGCTACAACCTTACTTTGACTGAGAACTAAAACTATTCAAATACATCACACTTTCAAAACTGAGGGGATCTTATTCTGCTAAACTAGAGTCAAAGCTTGCCATTCCAACTCCAACGAATTACCTGAATCTTAGAATGAATGATAATCTTATTTCAGGAAGGAACTTTGAACCTATACAACTAAATTGAATTACAACCAAGACAAATAATAATTTCTTGATGAACACTCATCGCAAGGCATTGACGAATGCCATCAACGAATCAACATCTCTTTTCTCCGAGGTATACTTTATTGGCCGAGATGAATACTTGGGGAAAAATAATATTGTAGGGAAGCTTCCTAACTGCAGTTCACGCTTTGCAAATGCTTTCTGGTCTCCATCTGCATTGAATTTTCCAACCTTCACCCCTGATCCTGATAATTTCTCTGCCAAATCAATATAAGACTCCTCCATAGCCTGTTGCAATTTGGTAGAAACATCCCGTTATACAATGAAAAGTTAAAGCCAAAGAAGCCAAAACAGAAATAATCTTCAGTAACAGTATTCAATATTCAATAAGAGGAATTCTTGATTACCTGGCAGAAGGGGCACCATGGCGCATAAAGCACAAGAAGCCACGGCTCTTTACGGATCTCCATTTTCACCAAATTCTCAATTCCAGTCCTGCTCAAGTTGATCACATTTGGGGTGTTGAAAATGTCAACAACAGTGGAAGTGTCATTTGCATTGGCAACTCCATTAAGCTGGGCAGCATCATCCTGTTTCAAATTTCCTTTGTGAAGACCACACTCTTTAGCCTTGGCATCCTCCCACCACCACCTCCCCTCCCTTTCATGCTGTCCGGGTAAAACCGCCCTTGTGCACGGCTCACAGCCAATGGAAATATACCCTTGTGAATGCAAGGAATTAACAGGCACATTCATGGTCCTAAGGAAGTTCCATATGTCATGCCCTTTGACATTTGCAACAGGGTTCCACTTTACAAGGCTGCCAATTCCACCATCCAATCCCTCGAAAACAGGATCAACCTGAACAACAGGTATTTCAGACCGAGTACCGGGTGACTGATCTTTTCTCTGCCCAGTTATCCATGCTTTAAGGCCCTTGAGAGCCCTCCTTAAGGGCCTCACCTTCCTCACTCTGCAGCACTCTTGATGCCCATCCTCATAGAATGAGAAGAGCCCCTTGCTTCTCACCAGGGCCTGAACCTCAACTGCGTCCGGGAACATGTACTCGATGTGGATTCCATAATGCTTCTCAACAGCATCAAATAATCTGTAAGTTTCTGGGTTGAGTCTGCCAGTGTCAAGACTGAACACCCTAAAGGGTCGACCCGTCAAATGCGCATACTCAATCAAAGCAACATCTTCAGCACCACTACAAGATCAAAGCCCCTCAATTAAAATCCTAGATAGCACCATTATATTTGAATACAAAACAATGCATTTCAAATTTACAACTTTCAGGAACAAGAACTTCAAAGTCCAACACAAATTAAGCTATATTCAATAACAAGACCATTCGAATAAATAATTTGTGGGAACAAAAAGTGCTTACCTGAAGGCAATAGCAATATCATTGCCAAATCTTTGGAGGGCTTTATCCATTATTTCAAGAGGAGAAGCATTATCAAGGTCGAATGCCAATCGTTCATAATCCTCCTCTTCTTTCACGGGGAAGCAAAAATTCAATGATAAACAACATAAGTGGGGAGCTGAAAACAAAAATTAATTTAGCATTTAGAAACAAGGGCGGGTACCGGAATCAACGATAGTTGCAGCGAGAGGGACAATAGAGTCATTGCGATTAGGTTCAGCGTTGAGGGGTTTCAGCAATCTCTGTTTTTGGGACAAATTAAGAACTCCATTGGGGCGTGGTTGAGGCCTCTCCAAAATCCTAATCGAACCGATTTGCGGAGCTGAATTTACAATTCAATTCAATTTAATTTGAAAAGAAAAAAACAAAGAAAAAAGACAGAAATTTAAATTGAGAGATTGGATTACCTTTGGAGTCAGCGCGTGGAAAGGAAGAAGTAGAAATGGCAGTGGAAGAAGAAGAAGCAGCAGCAGCAAGAGAGAGGGCCATTAGATTATAGATTAGAGATTAGAGAATGGAATGTAATGCAATGTAATTAGTGATATATCTTAATCTCTTATTCTGATCCAATTAGTTTCGTTTAATCGTTGGATTAGTTTTAATTTTGTGTTGTGTTGGGAAGTTCGTTAGCTGGTCTTTACCGTATTTATAAATGAATGGAAACAATGTTAGAAATGGGTGGCGGCCTTTCAGGTTCATTGAACCTGGACGCTTTTTTGGGAATTTTGCGCACGTGTCATGCACCCTCCATTGCGCTGCATGACTCATCCCTTCCGTCAGCTTCCGCAAGGATCTTCTTTTGTTTATTTATTCTGTGTTTGAAGTTTGATAGATACTCCATACTCCTATTTTAATATCTTAATATTATATTCTTAATAACTACTCTAGCAAAATCGATATTATTATTCAAGTGAATCACTTTCAAAAGGAAAATGATTACATTCTAAGTTGGATGGAAGGTCAAAGCAAAGTCTTCGGATGTTTCTTTCTTTCTTCCTTTGTAGAAAAGCTTCTTTCTATTGGATTATACGTGCAAGTTGCTTCGGCAATTCAAATTAATGTTGCGGACCCGGCCTTAATTAATTATTAACTACTGATTATATTAGTGTGGTGTGCTGAGTGCTGACATGAGTGCTTACCACTTACAAAACGCCAGAGTTTTTGGTCAACGGAATGAATTTCCTCAATTGGGCTGTATGCGGACTGTTGCTCAGCCCAGCTCATAAATCCTACCCACATCTATCAAATGGGCTTAAAATGTATAAAAGGTAGCCCAAACTAGAAACATCAGCAATGATTTATATTCTGAGACACTTCAGTCCAAACACAATGCAACAAATAAAAATTAAAAGGTGTATGCCATGGTGTCTGTATACACTTGCCTAACTTACTAAAAAGAGATAAATATTAATATTTAAATTAAAAAATATAAAAATAAATAATTTTTTAATATTTAAAACTTACTACAAAAAGCAACTTTGACAATTTCGACACCAAAATTAAAAGCATAGGAGAATTGGCCAAATTAAAAAGCAACAATATTCCCTGACGACTTGACCTACAATACAAAGGCAACTTTATTTTCCTTACACAAAGTCACCAATACACCAACCAGGGACGGACATAAGGGGGCGAGTGGCGGCCTCGGCCCCCCCAACTTTTTTTAAGAGTAATAAGTTATTATGTATAATTTAATTTTTTTTAAAAAATATTTAGTATTTAGTAATATTGTGAAAAATAACTTAGAAATAAAATAAAAGATGAATTTCTTGATAATTTTCTTTTAATTATATTGAAAAGAAAATTACTGAAAAATTTTACACAAATTCCATTATCGGTGAATTTTATGATATGAAGAATCGACCATTCCGTTAGTAAAAAGTATACACATTGTTCATACCCTGGCCCAATGATAAAGGCCCAGGTCCAATTAAAAGGCCTAATCTGAAGGATTAAGCCTAGCTAAGTACCGACCTCCACATAAGAAGTCGGTATCAACCACGTCTTGGTATAAAGAAGTCGGATGTGAGATTAGCTGGCAGATAAACACTCATTCAAATGAGTAACCGCCCCTGAAATCTCTCTAACCGCTTCGTAAAACCATATCTTAACCTCCCCAAGATAATAGGGACGGTTAACACCCTAAAGATATGGCACTACTCCAACGGTGGTTATTGGTTCACCACTATAAATACACTGACACCCCTCAGGTATCTCTAAGTCCAATACTCTCTAGACCTGCTCACACTCTTGCTAACTTAGGCATCGGAGTGTCTTTGCAGGTACCACCCCCCATTCACTCGCGATCACAAGTCGGACGGAGCCTCCCGAGTTGCAGACCCATCCGGAGTCCTCCTCCTTCGTGCACTTGGGCCGTCAAACGTCATCCATCTTATTAATCTCTGGTTACCCACCGTAACATTGGCGCCGTTGCCGGGGACCCGAGAGATCATCCATCGATGGCGGATAGATCCCACGAAGAAGGCCATGTGGAAACAGATTCTGAACAGGAGAATCTAGACATGGGGAATGACAATGAAGACATGGCCCAACACCAGAAAGATAACAACCAACACAGAGAGGGTACCTCCGGAGTGAAGAATCCGAAGGTAAATTCCTCAGATGGGCGTGAATCGGAAAAAGGCGGACCATCCCACGTAGCTGAATTAATGGGATTAGTCCATAGCCGCCTGGAACAATTGGAGCAAAAGCGGGAGAAACAGAAGGAAACTGAAAGGTACCTCAAAGAGGAGATGGAACGGCGAAAAGAGTTAGAAAGAAAACTCTTACAGCTAGAATCCTCCCTCAAGAACTCCCGCGACGAACAAGAAGATCACCTCTCGGGCGGAGAAGATCCTTTCAGCGAGGACATAATGAGAGCAAAAGTTCCGAGGAACTTTAAAAGCCCTGATATGGACCTCTATGATGGACCCACGGATCCAAAGCATCATCTAAGCAACTTCAAAAGTCGGATGTATCTGGCTGATGCCTCCGACGCTACGAGATGCAAGGCTTTCCCGACCACTTTATCGAAAGCAGCGATGAAGTGGTTCGATAGCCTTCCCCCGAGATCAATCACCAGCTTTGAGGACCTCTCAAGGAAGTTTTTGATGAGATTCTCGATCCAGAAAGACAAGGTAAAACATGCACCGAGCCTCCTGGGAGTAAAACAGGAGGTCGGAGAGTCTTTACGAGCCTATATGGAAAGGTTCAATAAGGCATGTTTGGAGATCCAAGACCTGCCCACAGAGGCAGTCATAATGGGGCTAGTCAATGGACTCAGAGAAGGCCCCTTCTCACAGTCCATATCCAAAAGGCACCCCGTTTCTCTAAGTGATGTACAAGAAAGGGCTGAAAAGTACATCAACATGGAAGAGAATGCAAAATTAAGAGACTTGAGTTGGCGACCTGGACCCCCTCCCTCATCTAAGGAGAGGGAAAGGAAAGTCAAGAAGAAGGAAGAACTCGGTCTCGAGAGGCCCAGAAAATATCACTCTTATACTCCTCTAAAAACTTCTATAGTGGATGTATACAGAGAGATTTGCCACACTGAAAGGCTGCCACCCCCTAGACCTATTAAAAATAAAAAAGGGGGAAGCCGCAACGATTATTGCGAGTACCATAAAATATATGGTCACACCACCAACGACAATAAGATATATGGTCACTCCACTAACGATTGCTACGACCTTAAGAATGTGATAGAAAAGCTGGCTAGAGAAGGTCGGCTTGATAGATATCTCATGGAAAGGTCGGACGGTCATGGAAAGATAAAGCGAGATGATATGGATAGAAGAGATCCACCACCACAGACCCCAGAGAGACATATCCATATGATCTCAGGAGGATTTGCGGGAGGCGGAATCACCAAATCTTCTCGCAAAAGACATCTCAAAAGAGTCTACCAAGTCGAGGAAGAGACACCCGACTTCCCCACTATCTCGTTCACAAAAGAAGATGGGTAAGGGATAATCCCCGGGCACGATGATCCCGTGGTGATAACTATGATCCTAGCCAATGCCCATCTCCACAGAACCCTAGTAGACCAAGGAAGCTCGGCGGACATCCTTTTCAAGCCCGCCTTCGACAAGCTAGGGTTAGATGACAAAGAGTTGAGAGCCTACCCCGACACCCTATATGG
>NC_029772.3:97409560-97463710 GCF_000817695.3 Arachis duranensis | reverse complement strand
GCAGTGGTATCCACTCCCCACCTTTGCATGAAATTCCCGACCCCAGGAGGAATAGCAACGGTGAGGGGAGATCAAAAATTGGCAAGGAAGTGCTATAACGAAAGCCTAAATCTGAGAGGAAAGGGCAAAGAAGTCCACACCATAGAGCTAGGCGGCACAAGGACCAGAGAAGAGCTGCGACCCCAACCGGGAGGAAAAACCGAGGAGATACAAGTCGGTGAAGAGGAAGGAAAAAACACTTACATAGGAGCCAACCTAGGGGAAACCCTAAAACAAAGGTTGGGTGAACTCCTAAGAGCTAATTCTGACCTCTTCGCATGGAAGGCTTCCGACATGCCCGGGATTGATCCCGAGCTCATGTCTCACAGGCTCTCGGTTTACCCAGGGTCCCGACCTGTACAGCAAAGAAGACGTAAGCTCGGCCCGGAACGAGCCTCAATAGTGGAAGAGCAAGTACAGGCGCTCCTGGAAGCCGGCTTTATTAGAGAGGTCAAATACCCAACGTGGCTAGCCAATGTAGTGCTAGTCAAAAAACAGAATGGTAAATGGAGAATGTGCGTCGACTATACCGACTTAAATAAGGCATGTCCTAAGGACCTTTATCCCCTACCGAGTATTGATACCCTGGTGGACTCCAGCTCGGGGTACCAATACTTATCATTCATGGACGCCTACTCGGGATATAACCAAATCCCGATGCATGAACCCGATCAGGAGAAAACATCGTTCATCACACCAAAAGCCAACTATTGCTACGTGGTCATGCCATTCGGACTAAAGAATGCAGGAGCCACGTATCAAAGGCTGATGAATAAAGTGTTTTCCCCCCATCTAGGGAGCCTAATGGAAGTATACGTCGACGACATGTTAGTAAAAACCAAGCAAGAAGTCGACCTCTTATCCGACCTCTCACAAGTCTTCAACACTATAAGGTTGCATGGGATGAGACTAAATCCCGCAAAATGCGCCTTCGCGGTGGAAGCAGGAAAATTTCTAGGATTCATGCTAACACAAAGAGGAATCGAGGCCAATCCCGACAAATGCAGAGCCATGCTAGAAATGAAAAGCCCGACTTGTTTGAGAGAGGTTCAACAGCTCAATGGCCGACTTGCAGCCCTCTCCAGATTTCTGGCAGGATCGGCATTAAAATCTCTCCCACTATTTTCCTTATTAAGGAAGGGATGCCAATTCGAATGGACTCTGGAATGCGAGGAGGCGTTCCAAGAGTTCAAAAAATTCTTAAGCCAGCCTCCTATTTTAACCCGACCAATACCGGGAAAAGACCTCGTCCTATACTTATCCGTAGCAAACAGGGCTGTCTCATCAGCCCTGATCAGGGAAGACGAGGTCGGACAACACCCGGTCTATTTTATCAGCAAGGTCCTGCAAGGCCCGGAACTAAGGTACCACAAACTAGAAAAGTTTGCCTACTCCTTAGTGATAGCCTCACGAAGGCTACGACCTTACTTTCAAGCTCACACAATAAGAGCCCGTACGAACCAACCCATGAAGCAAATTCTCCAAAAGACGGATGTTGCAGGGAGAATGGTTCAATGGGCGATAGAGCTCTCCGAGTTTGATTTGAGATATGAAACTCGGACAGCAATTAAAGCCCAATGCCTCGCCGACTTCGTTGCAGAATATGCAGGAGAACAAGAGGAAAAGCCGACTACATGGGAACTCTATGTAGACGGATCCTCCAACAAGACAGGGAGCGGCGCAGGAATAATATTGGTAGATGGAAAAGGAACCCAGATAGAGGTCTCCTTAAAATTTGAATTTCCGGCTTCAAACAACCAGGCAGAATACGAAGCCTTGATCGCCGGATTAAAGTTAGCAGAAGAAATTGGTGCTACAAAGGTGATGATATACAGCGACTCACAGGTGGTGACCTCCCAAATAAGCGGAGAGTATCAGGCAAAGGACCCCAATATGAAAAGGTACTTAGAAAAAACCTTGGAGCACCTTGGGCACTTCGCGGAAACCGAGGTTAAACATATAACTCGGGATCTAAATAGCCGAGCCGATGCCCTATCCAAGTTAGCAAGTACCAAACCAGGAGGAAACAACAGAAGCCTGATTCAAGAAACCCTCTAAGAGCCCTCGGTATCCAAAACGGAAGATAGACAAGAGGCACTTGAGGTAGTCGGTTCAAACCTCTCAGAGCCAGGTCCCTAGCCAGAAAATTCATCCGAGCTGGGTTCTACTGGCCGACTTTGCAAAAAGATGCCACAGAATTTGTGAAGAAGTGCCAGACATGCCAAATGCATACAAACTTCCATGTTGCTCCCCCTGAAGAACTGATAAGTATAACTTCTCCATGGCCGTTCGCAAAATGGGGATTGGACTTACTAGGACCATTTTTCCAAGCGCCTGGGCAAGTAAAATACCTAATAGTGGGAGTAGACTACTTCACGAAGTGGATAGAAGCAGAACCATTGGTCATAATCACCGCTCAGAGAAGTTGGAAGTTCCTCTAAAAAAATATTATCACAAGGTATGGAGTACCTCACTCCATCACCACTGATAATGGTACTCAGTTCACCGACTCAACCTTAAAAAATATGGTAGCGAGCATGAAGATTAAGCATCAGTTCACCTCGGTAGAACATCCACAGGCAAATGGACAAGCTGAGGCAGCTAACAAAGTCATACTGGCAGGGTTGAAGAAAAGGTTGCAAGATGCAAAGGGAGCCTAGGCTGAGGAGCTCCCACAAGTACTTTGGGCTTATTGGACTACACCTTAGTTTGCCACAGGGGAAACACCCTTCTGACTTACTTATGGCATAGAAGCCATGATACCAGTTGAAATCAGTGAGCAAAGTCCAAGGGTGAACTTCTACGACGAGGTCGGAAATATACAGGGGCACAAAGAGGAGCTCGACTTGCTCCCCGAAGTCCGAGAAGGTGCCCAGATAAGAGAAGCAGCATTAAAGCAAAGGATGACTACCAGGTACAACAAGAAAGTCATTCGAAGAATATTTGCCTTAAATGACCTGGTCCTAATCAGAAACGACATTGGAGTCAACAAGTCAGGAGAAGGAAAGCTCGCCGCAAACTGGAAAGGGCCATACAAAATCAAGGAAGTGCTAGGGAAAGGTTATTATAGAAATTAGTGAGGTCCTAGGAAAAGGCTACTACAAGGTGACCGACTTGAACGACACCGAGTTACTTAGGTCGTGGCATGCTTGTAATATGAAAAGGTACTACAGTTAAAAGCGAACTCTACTCCCTGATGTACTCTTTTCCCAACTTCATGATTTTTTCCCAAAAAGGGTTTTTTCTGGAGAAGGGTTTTTAACGAGGCATCATAGTAGAGGCTAAGGGAAAATAGGCTATCAAGACCCTTAGTAGCAAGAAGGTACCTTCCTAATCAATAAAGATCTTTTTTCATTTACAATATCTCTTATAATATCCTACTTTATTTTTTCTAAGTTTTTCTACGAAACGCGCCGACTTAAGCTCGACAAAACGTGAAAATCCCATGAACCGACCTAGATGGTCGTCAGGATAAAACGACGAGGTACAAGTCGGCGTAAAGAGGTTATATGAGTTGATCGTAAGAACTCAGGAACCATCCGACTCTTAAGTCGAAATGAAAATCCGAGTAAAACAAACTCGAAAGAGCTCCGAGTAAAAGAAAACCGAGCTCCGAGTAAAAGAAAAACGCATCGCAAAAATAACCTAAGTCATGAAAACTCATCAAAAAGCAAAGTTGAGTATAAAGGATACCAAAAAGAGATTGAAAAACCTAGGATCGAAGGTTGCGTAAAAAGCCCTCAAGCTAAAGGGCTCGAAAAAGCAAGACAAGCCAAGAAAAAGGTTTTCAGAAAAAAGATCAAAAAGGGTTCTTCGAAATATCAAAAACAGAAAAGCATACACGCACAAGGTAACTTAAACCCTTATCCAAAAAAGGGCATTCACTTTTGTTTAAAAACCCTTATCCAAAAAAGGGCACAGATCAGAATATTTTGTTTACGGCCTTAAAAGGCCAAAGGGAAATTGTTCACACAACCACCAACAACGAATAAGTTTAAAAAAGGGGGGACTCACAGGCCGAGCCCCCATATAGCCATAAAAAACAAAGTTATCTTTTCAAGGGAGTAGAGGAATCACCACCGCCAGACTCAGGAGGGGCGCCACCAGGACCAGTCGGAGGAACGGAGGAAGAACTCGGAGCATCTTTAGAACGAGGAGGAGACTCAATAATCCTCTGCCCCCGAGTCTTCAGATCCGACTCAGAAACAGCCTCGGGGACAGGAGGATCAACGATGGCGCCATCAATAACTACCTTGTCGGGATGTAAAGGAGAAAGATCCAAGTCGGGAGCGATAACTCTGACTTGTTCCAGGAAAATTCTCCAAGACTCCTCGGCCCCATCAGCAATAGAGTCCTCCAACTCGGCGTATGCGTTCCGAGAATTCAGCAAGTCCTTCCTCACAGCAACAATATCTTGAAATAAACTGTGGTAGCTGTCTTGTGCTGTTTTCCTCAAATTTGCCTCCAAAGTGCATTGAGCCCGCAGCTTACTCTCCTCCTCCTTAAGGTGATCCCTCTCCCTCCTCAATTTATCTCTCTCCTCCTTCAACTCTTTCTCATGTTTTTCATAAATAAGAAGTCTCCCCTCCAACTCCTCAACCTTCGAGGATGCCCCCAAAGAGCTGAGGGGAGTCTTCTCAAAAATGTCCAAAAGTTTGCCACAAACACCCGCCGCCCTAAAACTCTCCTCGGCCAGAGCGGTGAGGTGGTTCCGAACAGAAACATCATCCACGCTTATATAAGGATAGATGTTCTTTCGGACGAATGCAAGAGCATCCGCCTTAACCCCACCATCCAAAGAAGAGCTAGACTCTGAAGTCTTGCGCTTCTTCTTCTCTGGCTCGGAAAGAAGTTGGGCAGAAGGGAGTGGCCGAGATAGAGTTGAAGAAGAAATTATAATAGGTTGAGAGGGAGTGCCTGTATTCTTAGGAGGAGGAGGAGGAGGAGAGACGACTGCTTTGGCACCCCCGGACCTAGCCCGGGACTTCGCTTTAGCCTCCTGGACCCTTTGATAAGCCTCCTGAGCATTCTTCCTTACCATATCTACAAGAAAAACAACTAACAGTTATAAGTCGGCTAAACATTCAAGTCGGTAGAAACAACTCGGAAATAAGGAATGCATGTACTACCTAATTGAGATTGAACAAAAGTCGGCGTTCCCTGGAGGATTTTCCTGGTATCCAAGTATGGGGCCCTCCCCCACGCTTCTCGGAAAAACCCCACAATAGCCGCCTCCACCTCATCCAGGTCATCTGGACCATACTTTTCACAAGAGGAAGGCGGCAACCAATAAATGGGGAAGCGAGGGGAGGAATGCTCATCCAGGAAAAAGGGGTGGTGACCCTCTACAGCTTGTACTTTGAAAAAATAGTTTTTGAAGTCATGAAAAGATTCGTCAAAAAGGGTGAAAATCCTCCGACCTTGTATGGCTCGGAAGGATACCCACTGCTGTTTGTTGTTTAGCCCACTAAAGGGCTTAGTCATATGAAAGAGAAAGAAGAAAATCCTCAAAGAGGTCGGAAAGTCCAGAGCGTGGCTAATAAACTGATAGATCTTCAAAAAACCCCAAGAATTGGGGTGAAGTTGAGTAGGGGCAACTCTACAGTGGTGCAAAACAGATATCTCGAAATCTGAGAAAGGAAGAAAAACACCCAAGCGGGTGATCATACATTCATACATGAAGAAAAAATGAGGGGCCGCCTCATTAACTCTCCCAAAACAGACCCGGTCTTCAGGACCCGGGATTATCAGTTCATATTTTGGCTCGTCCTCCTCCGAAGTACAGAGCCTGTGATGAGTACGAAGATGAGTGATAAACTCAGCATCGACCAACGGTTCCTCCCCAAGGACCGTAACATCAACCCACTGAGAAAGAACGTCTACGGAAGCCATTTTTTATATATAAAGAAAAGTGGCAGAAACCTACAAAAGGGAAAAAGAAAAATCAAAAAACACGGCCCCTAAAGAGGAGAGATACGAAGCTAGAATCTACAGGTCAACCTATCCACTCACAAAACAAAACATGCAAACATAAGGCATGACATGGAAGAAACAAAACTAACCTTTATCCGAAGAAATGAAGGCTGGAGAGAACGGAAATCTTCGAACACAAGAATGCAGCACGAGCAGAGAAAGAAAAAGTTTGAAAGATCGCAGAAACGGAAAAATGAAAAGAGAGGGAAAGTATTTATAAGCATGCTAAGGGGCATAATGGTAAAAACGGAGCAGTCATTAATGAGATTGCACCGTTACCAAAGCCCTCAATGCTTCCCTAACGGACACGATGCTTGAATTGACGTAACTGTTAGAAACAAAGGGTCGCGAAAATCACGTCGGTTTATAAGACCCATGTTCTCTCCCAATAAGTCGGCTACGAACCCGAGTTAAATACTTGAACTCAAACTCTAAATGAGACTTTGGGCTCAAGTAGGGGCACTGTTCATACCCTGGCCCAATGATAAAGGCCCAGGTCCAATTAAAAGGCCTAATCTGAAGAATTAAGCCTAGCTAAGTACCGACCTCCACATAAGAAGTCGGTATCAACCACGACTTGGTATAAAGAAGTCGGATGTGAGATTAGCTGGCAGATAAACACTCATTCAAATGAGTAACCGCCCCTGAAATCTCTCTAACCGCTTCGTAAAGCCATATCTTAACCTCTCCAAGATAATAGGGACGGTTAACACCCTAAAGATATGACACTACTCCAACGGTGGTTATTGGTTCACCACTATAAATACACTGACACCCCTCAGGTATCTCTAAGTCCAATACTCTCTAGACCTGCTCACACTCTTGCTAACTTAGGCATCGGAGTGTCTTTGCAGGTACCACCCCCCATTCACTCGCGATCACAAGTCGGACGGAGCCTCCCGAGTTGTAGACCCATCCGGAGTCCTCCTCCTTCGCGCACTTGGGCCGTCAAACGTCATCCATCTTATTAATCTCCGGTTACCCACCGTGACACACATATTTCTTTTTACTTTAAAATATATTCTCTGTCAATATATTTTTGTAATACATCTTATATTATATAATTTTTTTACATAATTTTTAATATTATATGTGTTATTGACTCTCCCATAATATCATTTCTGGATCCGTTCCTGACACCAACTAAAGTGTTTTTGAGATCTACCCTACAATACTGTTATCAATTTATCATTATAACAAGCTAAGTCCTCATGACCCAAAAAAGAAAAAAAAAAAGCTAAGTCTTTATTCATTTCATACATTGTTAAACCCGCATCATATGTTAAAACGGTTGAATCTATTTACTGAAAATGAATATGAAATAAGGTGTTGAACTAGTTATATTTAACATTGCTAAAAAATATTGTTCCTCTAATATTTTTTTGAATAAAATATATTTTTTATTTTTAAAATTTGTCAAAAAATTTAAAATATTCTTAAATTATATTTTATTTTAATTTTGTTTCATAAGTTTTTAATTTGCATCTAATGTATTCTTAAGTCTTAACAACTAACTTTTCAAAAATTTTTAAGTTCAATGTAGCAATATAAGCATCATGTCATTCACGTGTACAAAAAAATTGAATGCGATTGAAAAGGATGTGCAAGGCCAAGGGTCGAGAGGCAGGCACGATGTGTCCATAACATTCAACGGATGAATTCTTGGCTAGAATTGTATATATGAATTAGCAAATCATGGATTGCCAAGTGTCGTGGCATTAATTCAGTGAATTATGAAGATAAATAACGGCAGGGTCTTTCCATTGACCAGTATAGTAGTTTCACTACTCACTCACTCTTACTGGTTAGCTTGTCCTGCACAGAAGCTGAATTGAATTGATATGGCTGATTTGTTGGAATGGCCGAAGCAAGATAAGCGCCGCTTACTTCATGTGGTTTACCGTGTTGGTGATCTTGATCGCACCATCAAGTAGGTTCTTTATTCTGATATGTAATGTAACTTGCTTAGTCACAGTACAATGATGAATGAGATTTCTTCACCGTCTTTCAGGTTTTATACTGAATGCTTTGGAATGAAGCTTTTGAGGCAAAGGGATGTACCAGAGGAGAAATACGCCAATGCTTTTCTCGGATTTGGCCCTGAAGAATCTCATTTTGTTGTGGAGTTAACATATAGTATGCTAATCTATCTTTTCCTTTTCTAGCTTGTGTTCTCTCACTATATGTAACCTTGTTTTAAAATCGTTTATTCTCAGATTATGGAGTGAGTTCATATGACATTGGAGATGGCTTTGGACATTTTGCTATTGCAACACAAGATGTGAGTTACCAGCCAAATCTTCAACTGATTTCTTCATTGTGATGTGAAGAGAACGAGTCACGTTGCCACATTTGTGTTCAATTTTGTAGGTATACAAATTGGCTGAACACATCCGGTCCAAGGGTGGAAACATCACAAGGGAGCCTGGTCCGGTTCAGGGAGGGACCACGGTCATCGCCTTTGTTAAAGATCCTGACGGTTACACTTTTGGTCTCATCCAAAGACCTACCATCCATGACCCTTTTTGCCAAATAATGCTTCGTGTTGGTGACTTGGAGCGCTCAATTCAGTTTTATGAAAAGGTATTAGTCAAAATGCTGTATGTGATAATAATAATAATAATAATAATAATAATAATAATAATAATAATAATATGCTTCAATATTAACCAAAATGCTTATTATTGGTGCAGGCTGTGGGTCTTAAGTTGTTGAGGAAGGTTGACAAGCCTGAGTACAAGGTGAGGGCGCTTCTTGTTCTTGGAATTGATATTAGCAATGATGAGTGGAGATTCATATAGTTGTTTTCATGTGAAATTGATATTAAGAATCGTTATATGATTTGATATATTTGATTAAATTCTTATATAATAGTTATCAACTATCAACTTCACACGAAGATAACATTCAACGTAACTTCAAGTCTAAGCAACTTAAAGTCTCTAGTTAAGTGATGTATTGTGTAATGTCACTACAGTACACTGCAGCACTTCTTGGGTATGGAGAGGAGCACGAAACAACTGTGTTGGAGTTGACATACAACTATGGTGTCACTGAATACTCTAAGGGAAATGCTTATGCACAGATTGCTATTGGTACCGACGATGTATACAAGAGCGCAGAAGTTGTTAGCGCCATTGCACAAGAGCTTGGAGGCAAGATTACTCGGCCACCGGGTCCAATTCCCGGCATTAACACGAAAATTACTTCTTTCTTGGATCCTGATGGATGGAAAACTGTAAGTTCATGTTCTTTTTTTAATTTTCCTTGGATTGAGTTCAGCTGTAATATGCTCTCTTCCTTAACATGTGATCAAAGAAGTGAGGTTCTTCTTAGCTGTCCACATTTTCTTGTTCTGTGTTTGCTTCCATTATGATTCATTTTGAATGAAATTTTGTAGGTCTTAGTTGACAATGAAGATTTCCTGAAGGAACTGAACTGAAGATCGTGCTTTAGTCCAAATGAGAACTCCTTGTGCTTTTTCTATGAATAAGTTGTTAGTATTGATCAGTGAACATCGTGTGTATCAGTGTACTTGTCTTGTCTTCACTCTTTAGTATGCTTGCTATTTAGCTTGTTCTGTAATAATTGACCCAAAAAGCACATTGCTATCAATATTTCCAAGCTATTTATGATTATAATCAAATGGTCCCAATCTGATACGAAAATCAAAATCCTTTGCTTCTGTTCAAGACTTGTAAAACATTTGTAATGAACATTCCAAATAGCTCCCAATGGGATTCTCCATAGCATGATTTAGATCAACTCTCAATCAAGCTGGAAAGAGTTCCACTAACCTGATGCGTTTTTCTTTTTAAGTAAACTATTCAACTTTTGACTCCAAGATGGTCAACGAGTATGGAATTTTAGGTTAAAATTTTATTGTCATCATGTAAGCAATAAAATAAAATGTATATATAATTGCTGGTTCAAGGCTTAACTCTAACCAAAGAAGCAAAGGAAGAAGAAAATCTTGGGGGCGGCTTGGCCATTCATTTATTTGCCATCATGATGTTCGCTATTAATATCATAAATATAAAATAATATAAAGGGATCCAAAAAAATGTAAATGAAAAAGAGGGTTTGAGGAGTTAGGTGTTAAAGGTGACAAACTTTGATCTTTCAAGATGCCTTATCCAATCTGCTCTTGAAAACTCACTTTATGATACTCCAAAGCACCTCCTTAGGAGATGAAAAAAGAATTTTGATAGTGGAAATGCTCTTAAATGATGGATACTTTCTCCCCATGTCTCTCTGATTCAAGATGAAACTAACTCTGCCAGTAGCCGCTTATGCCAAGATCAATGACACTCTGAAATGTACAGCATGCACAGTTGCTCCTAGTTAAGCCATTTATGATTCTATAAAACTGTATCCATTGGATAACAACCAAGAACACGAAGAAATCTTGCAAATTCCTGGGAAAAAAAAAAAGATGATGTTACTGATAACTTGAGTTTCCCTTTGAAAATTACCTTTGAAGATAGATAAAGTCAACACAGAAAACATGTCAATATTATACCTTTTGCCAAGGCATAGTGAGGACAGGTGGGACATACAAGTTTTGTAATCAAGCATGGATGCAGTGTACAGTAGGAATTTTAACAATGTATCATTCATGCAATTTGATGTGGAAAGAGAGTTGAAGTTAGCAGTGCAAATTTGTCAAACTGATATGCTACCTAACCAAAATAAAGGGCCAATAGATGGAGCTTTCCTAGCAACTAGCAAGTAGCAGCGTTGTAGTATTTGCTGTTGGATCAGGCAAGTCAAGAAATTAATAAACTACGACCAATTGCGGACGTGTGATAGTGATTCTTTGGTGGAAGGATATATGATGGTGATTTTTCTACTACACATTGCTCCCTAAGGAGAAATATACATCACTCTTTGGGGAATTTGCAATTAAAAATGACAAAGATGTCTATTCATATATCTAAAGAGTAATAGATAGTGATAATTTGTTAGCAAATAATTATCATAGTTATTTTACTTAACTACTGAAGTGTGACATTCATTTATTTATTATTTCTTTTCTTTCACTTGACATCTAATCAATATACTTTTTGCAAAATTTGCATTTCTTGTTAACTTATTCATTATCAATAATTGAATATATATATACCCCTATTTAGAATTGGAGAGAAGATTAATTTGGCAAGGAACACAACTTGAGTTGTTTAGATACCTGCAAATGTCCTAGGGCATATTGTGATCGGGGGTCTGCCATCGAGGCTTCAAAATCAATGTAGAAGAGGTAGTCAAAGTACCTGGGGTAAAAAAAGTAAAAATAAAAAAACTGTTGGGCCTAGTTTCACAAGATATTTGTATTACCAGAATCATAATATGGTAACCACAAAATAAAACTAAATAACTAAACACCAATCTCTAAACATTTTCTTTTCAATTTTTTAATCAATGACTAGGGAAATAGGCATTTCAGAATAAAGCTATACCATATTTGATAATTTAGTGATTTGGACTGACAAAGAGGTTTTTGCATATCATTCACATACTCCCACTATCTTCATAATGTTGGCAAGATATGTATGCACTACTGGTCAATTTGCATCTAAACTTAAAAGTTTACATACTGAATTATACTACGTCAAACATCAGTTAGGAAACAAAATCCACTACTCACTTAGCACTCCCTTCATTTGAATCATCAACAACCCGAAGTGGACGCTGCTTTAGCGGGCGACTCTCTATCTGTATTTGGAACAGAGAAATAAGAGCAATGGCTGTGTCTTAATTTCAGATTTTCAAAAATCAGTTAATATAGTTCACCTTTGACAAATTAATATTCCTCATAGAAAAAACTGCCAAGGCTTTGAAAAGTACACCAGGGCCTTCTTCGAGACTGAACACAATGCTAGTCTGAGACAAAACTCACGAATATATCAGCAAAATTTATAACTAAATAACTATAAAAAGATAAACTATTTTTACCTTGTAGGGCCTGTCAGTTCCTGGGATTATAGGATCCCTTGCAAGGATCAAGAAACGAGTAATATTTACATCATCATCCTATCAAGATGGCAAATGAATCAGCTCAACCTAAAACTCTTCATTTGATAGTAACAACAGACATTTTTTTTTCTCCTTTCTTGTGGTTACAACAAACTATGCTTTGCAATAAGAGATAAAAAGTAAGGAGTGACCATAACAAATCATTTTAAAGTATCCTTAATGAACACTGTAATAATTAAGCAATTTTGTGAACGAGTTATAGTTCCTTTTGTCAACACTTCAACTGCTATCACGAAGCAAACTGCTGCCTTATTAATTTTATTCTTGGAACACTATCAATTATCGGAAAAAATGGTCCAAGTCCTATACATCAATCAAAGGGAAATGATTATCTGTCATTTTTAAATATTAGGACAAAGTAATACTGATAAAACAGTAAATAAACATTGTCCAATCTCAGCTCAGATAGGAAAAGCTACTCCTAACCATAGTGAAAATAACCGTTGACTCAAATTCCATGCAATAAGAACCATGTGATTTAAGAAAGCAAAAAGCTGAGGCCTCATGTTTTCTGTGCTAAATATTTCACGAAGTCCTACCTGAATTCCTTCTACAAGCACATCAAGGCCATATATATTTGCTGCTCGGCAACTTGCAATAGCTCCAGTATCTCTTACACAATCCAAGGCCACTGTCTGTCCACAAGATCCTACTTGTTAGGACATGGTACTATAAATGATCATGATCAATGCTGACCAAGGAAATTTTACAATATACCTTAGCTGCAGCTGCAGTATCAGGCGAACCAATTTTAACGACACCTAAATCATTAAGCATATTCTCACATTGTGCTAGAGCCTGCACATAAAATTATTTCTCTAAGATAAACTGTCTGGCTGCTTAAAGCATAACCATGCGTACTCCATTCTGTTACTCGGAATAGGCGACCTAGTGCATAAACTCCATTTGATCTTAAAGATAAAAAAGAACCATATGTAATATAGCCAACCTGAGGATGACTCACAACAGCTTTGAGCTCCTCCTTTCTTACACCGGGCAATCCTAAGAGGCAGTGGCTAACTTGCAACTGCACCTCCCCAACAATATGCAGCCTATGACGAAGAAGTAGGTCATAGTTACGGTGGATGCTTCCACCAACAGAATTTTCGATGGGTAGAACAGCTTTATCCACCAACCACAATTCAACTGCCTACAGAGAAGAACACAAGTATATCAATGCAGCTTTGCAGCGGTTAAAAGTTAATACATCAAATGTGGGGCTAGAGAGAGAAGACATAATAAAACAAGAAATAGAACCTTGAATGCAGCTTCAAATTCGTCACATGGCACAGTCTCACATTTTGGATATGCTTTCAATGCTGCGTCCTCACTATATGCTCCTGGAAGACCCTGTATCAAGCAATTAACAGGTTAATAAATTTAATGTTGCCATGAACATTTTACTTGAAAATAAGCTATACAGAATTATACCTGATAAGCCACTCGCACCTTTGATCCATCTCTTGGAGAAGAAGAAACATCAATTGCTGTCAATGGCCCTGCAGTAAAGAAAGTCATATAACTATGCTGAAAGTAAGAGTAAGACAGGAAAGAAGATTTTACTGATAGGATAAAACATTAGTTGCATCCATTATACTATGAAGTTGTGTTTACCTGTACATGCATAACCATGGGTGCATGCTTTAAAGTGTTTCTTAACGGATGTACAATGTTATAGTTAAAAGTATCAAATTTAAGCTTAATTACTCTACTTTAGAAAGCAAGATCAAAGTTATACTTAACTATTTATTATATATCATATGAGAAATATTTGTTCTTCATATCATTATGCTGAGTCAATATGTTAGATTGTCAGCACAAGTCTTCTATTACTCACCAAAATGACACTAGATGAAATGATCATGGTTAACCATTAAGAAACTTTGGAATTCTATGACACACTTAATTTATCCCTTTTGTACATAATGTTCAATCACAAATGTCAGACTTGCACCAAAACACCATGTGTTTAAAAGGGAAGAGAGCATCAAAAACAGAAATGCAGCTGAGAGAGATGCCTTGGGGGGATAAAGTAAACTGAAAAGTTCATAATATGGCATGTCATCTCTTATCCAATTACCCCTCTACCAACCATACCCCTTAAGCTCTCCACAAATTTTAACAAAGAATAATTCAATAGCATATGAATATCATTCAACTGCGAGTAACATAGTAGGAAATTACAATAAGCTCTTCAAGAAACACCAAATCCATTAACAGAAACAAGAGACATTACAACAATCATGTGCAACTGTGCATCCAACATAAATTGGGGGTCTCAAGTATATTGAAATAAAATACTGGAGCCTAATTTGTGATCATAATAAACATAAAATAGAAAACTTTGCTCAATGCTGGTATCATGTAGTTAATAAGCAAGACAATTCTATGAGAAACAAAGTAATCTTTCAAGCCATTACCCCAAATTAAGACATAGCAGCCAATAATCACAATTTGATTACAGTTACAACTCAATGGTGGCAGAACAAAAGAATTCTATTAAAAGACAAAAAGACAAACTTGAAAAAGAGGGAGACAAAAAGTTAAAAACTTGAAACTCACTAGGAAGGAGGTTTACATCCTTGTGAAAGGCCTTAGAGTCATTGTAGTGAGAAGCATCGGCAGCAAGAGATGAGTCAACCAAGGGCACAGTTGGCTTCTCATCTTCAACAGGAGTTAGAGCTCTCTGAGCCACAAGACCCAAACTAGTACAACAACATTTCCAATTGCAGCACTTGTCAAGGTCATACCTTAAATTCAGGCCCCTAATAAGGCCACAATTGGAATCATGAGAACCCAATTGAGGATAAGAAGAAGAAGAAGGACAGATGGAAGCAGAGGCCTTAAGAGCCATCAAAATGAAAGAAGAAAGCTTGGAGGGTCAGGAGACAGAGATAGAGAGAGGAAGAGGACCCATGAGAATCAGAATGGTGTGTTTAGGGGGTTGGTGAGTTTTGGTGATTCACAGCATCAAATAGACAAATACATTGTTGATGATGGTTGGCGCCTCTGGACCCCACACAAAACTATGACCTCAACCCGGCAATGTATGAAGAGATATCACAAGTTCTGTTCTGTGGATTGAAGAATGTGAATGTTAGTTAATTCAACAATGAAGAATGGTAGAGTCTGAGAAACACAGGAATTTACAAAGAGAAAGAAATTGAAACAGGTAGGTGAACTGAACGGTGACCACCTACACACACACACGTTTTCTAGTCAAGTCTTAGGATTGTATTAACAGGAACGCATGTCTGCCATTTGTTGAGCCTTTGTGTTAACAAAAAATAAACAATACTTAACTAGATTTTCCTACAATGTGTTTTAACTTTTAAGAATACTTTTTAATTAGGCAATAATAAAATTGTTTTTGAGTTTTTCAATAAAAGCAGCTTTTTCGTTTTTAGTATCTTAACATATTTGTTAACAAAATTCTTAGAATAATAATTTCTTTTCATTTTGGTTTCTCACTATATTTTTCATCCCGATCAAATAAGAATTAGATTGAAATTTTATTTAAGATTTTCTTCTCTTCATTATAATAATAATAACTGTCTTTAAATTTTCAATTCAATAATAATTGTATATAACGTAGTATTTGGATCCAAGAGGGGAGTCAAATTACTGAAATTAGGTAGAGGCAAAATAACATTTTGCTTTAGCTTAATTTTCTTCTTAGATACTATATATTATTTTAACTGTAACTATAGTATGCAAAAATTAAGAAGAAAACAGAATAATGAATATATGACTGAAAAACTTAAAAATGTATATAAGATTAGACTGCCATCTAACAATAATAATATTTACTACATATAGTAGAGATTAAAAAAAGAGTTTGACATACAGATTTTATTCCTAGAATGCTCATATAATTCATAAAAAAATCTATTTTACTATTTGTAAAACTTGAACTTAATAATTTTCTTTTAGAATGTATGAAAATTCTCATCATGACTAAATTCAAATTTATTTTTTTACACATTTTTAATTTATTAAGAAATTATTCGGATAATATAAATAATAAAATTTTACAACCAAACAAAATACTTAATTAAGTAATATTTTAAATTCACGCGCGCACATTCTTCACCCTGTCGCTCCTCTTCTTCTTCTTCTTCTTCACCCATGTCGCGCACATTCTCCTCCTTCTCTTTCTTCGTTATCTTTCGTTTTCATTTGCGTTATCGTCGCGTCACCACCACCACCACCACCTCCACCTCCTCCTCTTTCTCCTTCTTTTCTCATTTGAATTTTCTCTTCTCCTTCCATTCCTCCTCCTCCTCCTCATCCTCCTCCTCTATCATCATCATCATCTTCATCATCATCATCATCATCACCGTTATTATTATTATCATTATTGCGTATTTTTGACATCAAATTGATGAATCGGCCAAGTCTTAGAAAGAGACAAACTAAAAACCGTGCGAATAGTCGCTGGTGTGACTACTGGACTAAACGTCTCACCACAATCCACGCCCACCTGTTGAGTTTTATCGTCACCTACAAGATGAGCTTTATGCCTCTCAAAAGAACCATCAAATTTTTCTTTATGAGCAAAAATTCACATAGACTGAATGACATTAACATTTGGAGGACAGAGCACTAACTCCCACGTCTTATTCTCAATAAGAGCATTATATTCATCATCCATAGCCAATTTCCAATTCGGGTCACGAAGAGCAGACACAGGATTACGGGGTAAAGAGGATTTAGACACTGATACAAGAAGGTTGAAAGACTTTTTTGGCTTAGAAATCTCATGTTGACTCCTAGTAACAGGTCCTGTGGGTAGACTAGATTGAGAGATTGGAGTTGGGCGAGGAAGAAAGATAGGTGGGAGAGTAGAAGTTGGGCTCGGTAAGATGGGCTCAGGAGAGGTAAAAAAGGGTGCGACCGGAGAGTTTGTTGGAGTAGTGAGATGATGGACCACGTAGGGAGATGGCCCATCATCCAAAAATCGATAAGTATGATTTTGAGGAGTATGTACCTTTGCAAAGAAAAATTGCGTCTCATAAAATAAGACGTGACGGCTAATGATGATATTTTTAGATGACAAATCAAGGCATTTATACCCACGATGATGTGAAAGATACCCAAAAAAAATACAAGGAGTTGAGTGTGGTTGAAATTTATTTATGATTGTAGAGGGAATAAGAGGATAACATAAACACCCAAACACCCGAATATGGGAATAAGTTGCATCCTTTTGATAAAGAATCCGAAGAGGAGATTGATAGTGTAATAGTTTATGAGGAAGAATATTGAAAAGATAAGTTGCTATTTGCAAAGCATGATGCCAAAAGGAAGGAGGAAGGGAAGCATGGGCCAATAAGGTTCGAACAATATTGTTAATTGTACGAATTTGTCTTTTGACTTTTTCATTTTGAGGGAATGTATGAGGACATGAAAGACAAAACTTTACAAAAGTCCCAAAAGGGACCATTATCAAATTCTGTTCCATTGTCACATTGCATATTCTTTATGTCCCGCTCAAATTGGGTTTGAATAAAGGTTTTGAAATTCAAAAATGTGGAAAGAATTTGTGATTTTTGCGATAAAAGAAATGTCCACAAAAATTTTGAATAATCATCCACAAACAGGACATAATATCTATGACCCGATGAACTCAAAATAGGTGATGTCCAAAGGTCACTATGTATAATATCAAATGGCATAATAGTGCTAGAATTTGAAGCATAAAATGACAATTTAATATATTTTTCAAGAGGACAAGAATGACAAATACGAGTGTCTTTAATTGGATGACATTCAATAAATTTATTCTTCCTGAGAGAGCTCAAAACAGATGCTCCCGGGTGACCCAAACGGTCATGCCAAAGAGATGGTGCTAAAACAGCAAAAGTAGATTGAGAAGGGACTGAATTTGTGATGGGATAAAGTTCACCCCGACTTTTACACCGCATTACCGGCCTTCCCGTATGAAGATCCTTCATAGAAAACCCAAATAGATCAAATTCAACAGAGACAGAGTTGTCAGTTGTAAATTTGTTTACGAATAACAAATTTTTAACAAGGTAAGGAGCATGAAGGACATTATGTAATTGTAAAAGAGGACACGAGAAAGACAATTTAGTGTGACCGTAGCCATGAATTGGAATTGATTGACCATTACCAACAATGATACCATGTTTATTGCACATATTGAAATAAGACGTGAGGTTACCTTGTGCGGATGTCATGTGAGAAGTGGCACCGGTGTTCATGTACCAATTTGCATCTGGAAGAGTGATACCAAGAGTATGCATTGCAGCTTCAATGTCTGTTGGAGTTGGACTGCCATGTAGGCCTGTTGGGGTCTGGTCCCAAGTATACCATGGTATGGTTGATGCTGCTGTTCATAAGTGGGCTTGGTCCATGCATTAGAAGGATATGGACAAGGAGGTATAGGCCAAGGAGCCCAAGGTGCCATCCAGGGCCATGGCTGCCCGCCATACCATGGAGTATTGATTGGAGGTTGTTGACCTGTTGGCTGCTGCCCAATACCACGGTTGTTGCTTGTGCGTATACCCCCCTTTTCGCCTCCACGACCACCATTGTTGCTACGATTTTTTCTTCCATTATAACTGCGATTTTGGTTTCTCTTTCCACCAGTATTATTGTGGTTGGAAGATGCATGATCAGAAATATCATGAGGCCCATTGGAATAACAGGCAACCATGGCTAATGAGGAGCTATGTGCCACCTTCTTAACAAGGTCGGCCTCTTCAAGAGTGAGCATTGAACGGGCTTGATAAAACTGGGGTAAAGGATCATTTTGACTAATAAGAGTGGCTACACTTTTGTAGGGCTCGGTGAGGCCAAAGACCAGTTGAAGAACAAGTCTATTATTGTCGACGGGAGAGCCAACATTCTTGAATTGGTCCGATAGAGATTTGAGATGTTGACAATAAGTAGAGATATTTGGAAAATCTGCCATGTCTACATGAGTAAAGTCCTACTCAAGGGTGACGACACGAGAGTGTCTGTTATCCTGAAATATGTCACGTAGTTTATTCCAAGCTTCCATTGCCGTGGTGTCGGGTTCAAGAATTGTATGTAAAAGATCATGAGATATAGTAGCGTAAATTTACTATAGAACCATAGCGTCAAGAGTTGACCAAAGTTCTTTCTCCTCCTTTATTGTAGGCATCTTTTCATCATTATGTATTTCTTCTTCTTCTTTATTTGATTTTTTCTTGTATTTATTCTTGTTAAGGGAATAAAATAACAAGAATCATGAGAAGGTAAAACAAGTAAGAGAAGATGAACAAAAAAGAAGATGATGATAATGATGAAGAAGAAGAAGGAGGAGGAGGAGGAGAAGGAATTTGCTTATGCGTCATCATTATTAAGTAATTTTGGTGCATTTTGGATTTAAATAAGGGAGTGATACTATGTATACAAGTCTTTTTGTAACCAAGTTTAACCAAATTGGTGTAAAGCCCAACGAAAAAAAAAATGTTATACATCACTACTCCTTTTTTTCGCATTTTCTGCAGCACACAAATTTTTGTTATATAACACAAGAACTTATTGATACAGCACACAAATTTTCGAAACATAACATATAAAATTTTGTACATAACACAAACTTATCGATATAGCACAAATATTTTTGCACATAGTACACAAATTTTCAAAACATAACTCACAAGTTTTTGCATATAGCACATAAATTTTTGCTATAAATGTATTTTATTAGTTAAATGAGTTAATGTTCTAGTTATGTAATCCTCTAAAAATTTCTGAGGTACAAATAAAAATTTTGTACTATGAATAATAGTGCATTTAGATTATAGAAGAAAATAAAATTGTACACTAGATGCAGGGAAGGATTATACTAGAAGAAAATTAGATGAAATTGAGTTATGAAAATAAACTATTGTATTCTCTACAACTAAGAACACTTATATATACAAGTTTATCTAAGACTAAGTCAAAAAACTAACTACAACTTCAATAGAATTTAACTACCTAAAAAACTAAGAAACCTCAATAAAATTTAACTACCTAAGAAACTAAGAAACCGCTTTAAATTTCTTGAATTTTTAAGTTTGTAACTTGTTGATTATATATATATCAGTATACAAGTATACTACACGTATTTAATTGGTTTAGTATACAATTTTTTGTATATAGTACATAAATTTTTTAAAATATAGTATATAATTTTTTACTACACCAAAATTTATATGTTGTGCGACAAAATTTTTGTGCTTTAGTTTTTTAAATATTTATAGAAGAAGAAGACGGCAATAATGATATAAAGAAGGAAGAGGAAAAAAATAAGAAGAAAAAATTAAACAACAATAACATCAAGAAGAAAAAGAAGAAGAAGCAATGATCGTTAAAAAAGAAAGTGGCGGGCACGTGAATAGTTTTTATTTTTAACAATTAGGTTAAATTTGATTACTCAAAAGTCTTGGACACCTAGCATATTTGTAAATAAGGTGCATTATGAGTTTAATTTCGGCGCATTCTGTTTTGAGCTTGTTTTAAATTGAGTTTGTTTATGTTTCGTCATCACTAAGAAATTTTGGTGCATTCTAAATTTAAATAAGGTGCACACAACGTAAATCTCTTCTTCCTCCTCCTTCTCATCTTCTACTTCGTCTTCTTCTTTTTCATTTTTTTCATCTTCTCCTTCTTTATTTTATTTTTTCATAATTATTCTTGTTTTACTTTCTTAAAATGAATAAAACTAGGAAAAAGAGAAAAAAAAAAGAATAAATTTCGGTCTATTTTTGCTAAGAATTCAATCCAATAAGTGTGAATCTATATTCATTCAACTAAATAAGATTGTAATACAGTACAAAAATGTCCATTCAAATCTAATATAAGAAGTAATGTTACTAAAAGAAGAAGTATGCACAACACAAAAAAGAAAAAAAAGAATGAAGAATTAAAAAAAGAAAAAATGCAGCATTAAAGAAGATATTTTTGTGTTTTGTAGCAAAAATTTTAGTATAAAAATTAATACATTTATGTGTTATTGTTAAGAATTTCCGGTGTTATCTTTCTGATAAATTTTGTACAAGAGGTAAATACCAAATTGGTGTCCGAAGAATTTTAACACTGACAAAATGGTACCTGATCTTTGTTATTGATAAAATGATCTCCGAAAAATTTTAAAATTTGACAAAAGTGACCAACCTTCAATTGAATTACCTGGAGTTAAGGTTTAAGAGTGACGCGCAGTTAACAATTTTTATAATTATAAAATTTACCACTTTTAATTTTTATAATTTTAAAAACACCCCAATTTCAATTTTTTAAAACCCTAATCCCCTCTCTTCTGGAACCTCGTCCCTTCCTCTTTCTCTGCATCCTCCTCCAATTTTCTTCTTCTTCCCCAATAAACTCCTTTTCATTTTCGTTCATCACCGCCTCTACCTTCCTCCTCCTTCCTTCGACCAACCTCTGGCTCTGACTTACTACAACAGCGCCACCTTCCTCCTTCCTTCTTCTTCACTCTCTTCTAATTAAAGATGCTTATCCGAGACTCAACTCCTTCTTTTCAAGACTCAACTCCTTTTTTATTTCTCTTTTTTTTTTTGACCCAGTGGTTGTGATGCTACTATGGCTGTTGAGCTCATAATGGGTGGTTATAGAAACAACAACAGCAGCAGTGGCTTCGCCACTTCCAAGACTGAAGAGAACACCGTCCAAGAAGTGGCATCTCTCTCAGACTCAGCCCTAACACTTTAGTGATTCTTCTTCTTCTTTGTCAATCAAGACAGTTTCACATATGTCCAGTAAGGAATTTTTAGCAAAATTAGTAGCAGCAAAAGTAACCAAACTCCATCAATTTTTTACTCAGAAAGTTTGTATTTTCATTACCATTATCATCCAAGAAAACTGACGCCTTGATAGCGTGGTTCAACTCACGTTCAATCTCTTGATCTGCCCTAAAAAAATCAGATTTTTCCTATCAACTTGTCTCTATTCCCAATTTTCATAAGCATCTTGCCTAAAATATTTGATATATTCTTCTTAGTTGTCTTACTTGAGATATCTCCAGTAAAAAGGAGAAGAAGAAAAGATATTAAGATTTTTTTTTGAAAATGATGATGATTTAGAAGAGGAGACGAGAGTTTCAAAGAAAGGGGATTAGGGATTTTTAAAAATTAAAACTGGGACATTTTTAAAATTATAAAAGTCAAAAGTAGTAAATTTTGTAATTATAAAAATTATTAACTGACACGTTACCCTTAAACTTTAGCTCCAGGTAACTCAATTGAAGGTTGGTCACTTTTGTCAAATTTTAAAATCTTTCGGGGATTATTTTGTCAATAACAAAGATCAGGTACCATTTTGTCAGCGTTAGAATTTTTCGAGTACTGATTTGGTATTTACCTCTTCTATACAATTTAAAACTCTTCTTCCTCCTCCTTCTCATCTTCTGATTTCTTTTTCATCTTTTTTTTTATTTCATCTTCTCATAATTCTTCTTGTTTTACTCTCTTGAGATATATAAAATTAAGTAAAAGAGAAAAAAAAGAAAAGAATAACCGACTGCAATAACATAAAAAAGAGGAAGAGAAAAAGAAAGAAAAATAAAATGCAACAATATAACAGTAGCACCAATAGAAGAAAGAAAAAGAGATGTACGAAGATAGCAATGTCAGTGAAGCAGATGTTTCGTTTGCATTAGTAAAGCATGCGTCTGTACATGCTGCGTATAATAAAAGTGATTTTTGCTAGATTTGAACCAATTTAATTGAATTTGGTTATCAAAAAATTTAAATGTATAACAAGACTGTAATATAAATATTTGTTGAATAACTACACATGATAGGCTAGGCTCTGTATTATGTATTATGGTATTAAATGAGAAGGACAGCATGAAAAGAAAGATGGTGTCATTTGTAGAAGAATGATTATAGAATTGATTATTTGTTATTATTTATACGTAAAAAATTAGTCATTAATTAATTATTTTTATAAAATATATAAGTAAATAAAATAATAGGATAAACTACTAAAAATGTACTCGATTTTTGAAAATATCAAAAAAATAACTCTTATATTTTTTTAATATTACTTTTGTTATAGGTGACAAATAATTTTTGTATTCAATAAATCGTTGATGCATTTGATCTACATTTTTATAAAAATAATTGAATAACTATTTAAAAAGAATATATAAAAAATCAAATAAAAATCAACTTCTAGAATTTTTTATTTTTTAAAAATATTCTTAGTCAATGATAAAATAAAATATAATTTTTAAAGTATTTTTTGAAAATATATGTTATGTTTTAAAATATTTTAAAAATATTTTTGTCATTAATAAAATAGAACTGTAAAAGTTATTTTTGATAACGTTCTTATAATTCATATGCGAAATGGGTGGTTTACTCAAAATTATATATAAATATGTAATAACTAAGTTAATGTCTTATTTTTAGTGCAGTGATAATGTTTTTAGGAGTAGACAATCCCATTTTAAACATATTTTTAGACTTTAATAGTATTATCTATGATGTCACTCTTTACATTTGTGATTACTTTGGAGAATAAAACTTAAGATAGTATATTTTGTATATTTTATGGGATAATAATATGTATCACATTCATGCCAACTTTATCTAGCTACTAATGCGAATCATATATCATATCATATTATTATTTTTGGGCAATTTACATATTTAAATAAAATTAGAAAATTTTTTATCCAAATACACAAATAAGAAAATTGTTACGTATTTGTACAAAATGCATTATTATGTAAACCGTGAAAGCTAACTACGATTTTTGATTTGTACATAAACCGTGGCTGGCAGAAAGGTTTTATAGAAGGAAAAATTTGGCTGTAAACCGTGGCCACCAACCACGGATTAGGAAGGAAAAGTGTTAGGCATAAACCGTGGGTGGCTACCACGGTTTATGAGGAATTTTGCAACGTAAAATCAATTTTAGTAAAATTTGTCAAACATAAATCATGTTGGCACAAATTCACTTCTACCTAAAATCAATTCTACAAAATTACTTCCATTCAAACTTTAGTTTTCCCAACGTGAATCCAAACACACACTTAAAAGTTACTGTTGATCAAAAAATATTTTTGATGAAAGTAAATTGATTCGGAGTAAGTCAGAATCAATTTTTAATACAAAATGCATTAAAATTTGTTTCTAACTTACTCCGAATCAATTTACTTTCATCAAAAATATTTTTCGATCAACAGTAATTTTTAAGTGTGTGTTTGGATTCACATTGGGAAAACTGGAGTTTGGATGGAAGTGATTTTGTAGAATTGATTTTGGATAGAAGTGAGTTTGTGCCAACATGATTTATGTTTCGCAAATTTTACTAAAATTGATTTTGTTTAATTTTTTTATATTTTTTAGTATCTTTTATATAGTATTTTTTTATAGTACTCTATTTTAGTATATTATAATTTTTTATTATTATAATAAAAGTTAATATTTATTGATAAAATTAAAAATAACATATAAAAATAGACAACTTTTTAAGTATTTTTTTTATAGTAAAAAGTAATATTTATTTATTAAATTAAAAATAATATATAAAATAACATATTTTAGTACTCTTTTTAAGTACTCTTAATAATTTTATTTTTTATTATTATTTTAGGTTCTAATTTTTACAAGTTAGATTTTTGTTATTATTTATAATTAATTTTTTATTTAATTTATCATTTTTAATAGGAGTAATAATACATATTATAAAAAATTAAAATAGTAAACAGTGCATAAAAATTAGAATAATTATTTTAATATTCTTAGCATTTATTTAGAAAAAATTATGAAAAAACCAATAATAACAAGCAACAACCTAAACGTGGGTTGAGTAAATGCAGAAGCTATAATTTTTTGCTTCTAATGAACGAGCTTTTGGGATGCAGAATCAAGTTGGCGTTCAAAAAAAATGTATCTATAATAATATAATTAAAAATGTATCTATATTATATCTTAAAAATATATGTAAAAATATATCTCCCATGCAGGTTGAATCTCACCCACATATATATAGATATTCCCTCCTCATAAACCGTTGGAGGCTACAAAGATTTATGCCAATTACCATTCCTTCATAAACCGTTGCTGGCAGCAAGGTTTTATGAAGATTTTCTTGCATTCATAAACCGTGGTAGCCTACCACGGTTTATGGTCATTTTGTTTCAACATGTAATCCGTCCCTGCCAGTCATGGTTTATGTACAAATCAAAAACCGTGGTGAGCTCCCATAATTTACATAATAATGTATTTTACACAAGTACGTAACAACTTTTTTATTTGTGTATTTGAGTAAAGGTTTTTCTAGTTTTGTTTAAATATGTAAATTGCCCTATTATATAAATATATAAATGTTTTAAAATTGTGTTTCTCAAAATTAACTGTATACTCTTTATGTGGCTAATTTTGCATAGAAAATTGGTGACAGCTGCTAGAAGAAGACTATTTGAAGGGAAAATGATTGTCATCGTTGTAATGGTTTGACTAAAGATCAAAATCATGTCCTGTACTGTCTCACGCATATAGACTTACATAATTAATCTTTATAACATTCAAAGTTTTTCTAGAGTTCCCTTCCATATTTGAATCTGGTAGAATTTATTATCAGAGTTAAGACATAATAACCAAATTTCATAAATCACAAAATTCTCAGTTATCTGCTGGTGGTTTTGGAAGTGGTATAATTATAAAATATTCTCACCATCCTACAAATGATCGATTAATGTTACAGTAACAATTTTTTAAATGATTGATTTCATAGATGAAGTCTTTAAAAAATATGAGTTTTTTTTTGTCAAAAGAAGAATAACAGTGGAGATTGAAGTTGCTTCGAATCTTCCGTAAAGATGACGACATCCCTCTTCTAAATCGAAAATTTGTAGTAGGAAGAGCCTCCTTAAGACACAACCAAGCCAAAAACTTATGCTTTTCCGGAACAAGATGACGCCAAAGCCAAAGCCAATTCTCCCGCTCGTCCCAATCAAACAGCTGCTTACACAACCACAAGTAACCATTGCGTGAGTTATAGACTTTGGCAGTAGACCCACTCCAATACTAACACACTTCCGGACCTGCTTGTTCATTTGGATTGTAAGAGCATAAGTTTTTGGCTTGGTTGTGTCTTAAGGAGACTCTTCCTACTGCAAATTTTCGCTTTAGAAGAGGGATGTCGTCATCGGATAGGTGTCCAAGATGTCTTTCTAACCATGAATCAGTTTTACATTGTATTAGGGATTGTCCAAAAGCTCAGCTTGTCTGGCATAGGTTGGATATTTCTTGTCATCCTTTGGATTTGAAGAACTGGTTCTTGTATCATAGCAGAGAGCATCTGTTTAAGTTCTTTTCGGGACTTTGGTGGATATGGCAAACAAGGAATAATGACATATTTAATCCCTATGAAACTTGGCCTCCGAAAAAAGTGATTTGTCTGGTATTAACTTCAGAAAAGGAGTTTAGGAATATTTTTGAATTACAACGTATGTCCATTCCCTCTACTCTAAATGGTTTTTGGAATCCCCATCCATTGGTACTTTTAAGATTAATTGTGATGCTAGTTATTTTGGTTCGGGTGATAGTATTGGTTTTGCTTGTGTTATCAGAGATTGTAATGGGAGCTGACAAAGGGGGTGTTTGAGAATGATTGAGAGTGATAGTATTCTTCAAGGAGAATTGTTTACTATTTGGAGAGGATATCTCTTAACTTGGGATGTGGGTCAACGAGATGTTATTGATCCATTGGTGTTCAAAATAAGAGATATCATGCATTGGAATTGGCGTGTTGACTTTCGTTTGATTATGAGAGATGCAAACACGGTGGCAGATACTATGGCAAAGATGGCGATGAAGTTACAACTTTCGTATGTGGAGCTTCTTTCACCTTGAGAGGAGTTTAAGAGTAGTCTTAAACGAGACTGTTCCTCTATTTAAGCAATTCATTATTTTATTTGTTTTGTTTTTCTTTGTTTAATTTATTTCGGTCACCAAAAAAATCATTCAGAGAGATGCATGGGTTGCTAGATTCACAGTTAACTTGGAGCTCTATTTTGCTTATCACGCTAAATTACAGAGAATCTATTATGTATTGAAAATAGAAAAAGTATAAGTAATTAATAACATTTTTTAACAATGCATGAACAATATGAATTAATATGGTTAAAAGAATAAATTAATCTTAAATTTAATTAATAATTTTAAATTAAGATATAATGTATTTTATTTAATTAATAGTTATTCATGTTATTCAAAATAATTATTGTTTATCTAACATTCTTCAAATAAATAACATGGGATCAAAAATTTAGAAGAGTGAAACTCGATGTAGATTTAAGGGTTGCTTATAAAACAACCATAAAAGGGAAGACATTGAATGAGCATCCAAACAATTTAATCAGAAGTATTAATATTTAGTTGAAGAAGCAATAGATAATAAATCTCAATCATACTTTTAGAGTATAATCAGACTGTATATTAACTTGTTAAAAATTATATTAAAATATAATTTTTAAAATATTTTTTGAGAATATATTTTTAGCGAGTTAATGTTAGATATTTTTGTTATATTTTAAAATATTAAAAAAATACTTTTGTTGTTAATAAAAATAAAAACGTTCTGATAATTTGGATGCGTGATTGATGATTTACTCAAATATATAAATATATAATAACTAAATTAGTATTTAATTTATAGTGTACTTATAATGTTTTTCAGAGTGGATAATCCCCATTTTGAACGTATTTTTAGATTTTACTGATATTATCTATTATATCACTGTTTGTATCTGTGATTATTTTGGCGGATAAAATTTAAGATAATATATTTTGTATATTTTATGGGGTCGGTGTCACATTGATGCCAACTTTATCTAACTGCTAATGCAAATCATATATCATATCATATTATATAAATATAAAAACGTGTATGTTAATTTTTTTTCCCTTAAAATTACTGTATACTTTTTATTTTACTATAATTATCGGTATTATGTTGTTAGTTTTTTATTCTACTTTAATTTCTCAATTTTTATCTGTTTGACACAGATCATAGCAAAGTTTTTCACTTCTCTTGGAAGAAAAAGAAATAATAAGATGGCATCTAGCAATTAAGATAATGTTAAATAATTATGGTGCTTTGACTCTCAATTGCTTGCTTTCACTTGGAAAATAAGTTGGTCAGGGATGTGGAAATACCTACCAACCAAGTAATCAAGTATCAACAACTACTAATTGTCTAATTCTGCGGGCCAAATTACGAACGTGCACTCTTAATCATATTGTAGATATCGTCATCTAGTCCAGGGATGAAAGTGAAACCATGACTAAACTCATTTGTTTTTGGGTTGAATCTCAAAACATGGTAAGACGGTAAGACCGAATTCTAAAAGCAAATAAACACAATGGAAAGAGAGAGTATGACGCTGTAGCAAGTCATTGTTTGGTTGATGCAGTAAATTTTTCATTTAGTGGTGGTTGTGTTGGCAGGTGGCTGAAGAAATCTCAAGTAAAGTCAACCCAATCCTTGTACGTATTTTCTTTCTTTTTTCTTTTTTAATTCTTAAACAGTTTTTTATAATTACTAAGGCCTTCGATATAAAAAAAAAATCTTTTTGACTCTTGATTTTTATTTTCATGAAATTAGTTAATTTTTTGTTAATATTTTTTTATTAACAAAATATAGTTATATGTTACGTTAAATTATTAATTTATTTATTAAGTATCAATTAAGATTGATGTCTTTTAGAGATAAATATCAAGAATTAGTATTTTGTTACCTTTTTATATATATTGACTAAATTTAATTTGTTGTGTAAGAACATAGAATATTAGTGAATTTAAATTCTTTTTAGTTGTAGAAATTAAACAAAGAATATATTTTTTAATCTTCTCATTATTGTTTAAAAAAATTGTTAAGACATTATATTATTCGAATTATGTTAAATTTTAGGTTACTCAATTTAAATTAATTATTATAATTCACACAATTTATTATTATTAGAAGTGCATATTTTATTTTATAATAAATAATAAAAAAATTGATACAATATTTTATCTAAAATAAATAAAACAAATGAAAATATTTATGTTAAGTAATTATTTAGATAAAATATAAAAAATTTAAATTTAACATTTTGAAATAACTAGTAACAAATAGATAAGATTAATAATAACAATTAGTAATATCATTTTTATTAAAATGTATATTCTTTATCAATTTCTATAAGTAAAAAGAAAAATTCACAAATATTTCTCAGTATATTCTTACACAAATGTATATTCTTACACAATAAATTTAGCTAATGTATATAAAAAAGAATTAATAAAAAATAAAGAAAAATTATAAATAGTTTAAGACAATTATTTCTAAAGACAACGAAATTCTCAACAAAAAAAATATGTCAATCTTAATTAATATTTAATGGATAGATCAATTGATTAACGTACTATGTAAACATGCTGACAGAAGAGTTAATCAGATCACAGGTTAGGAAAATTTTTTTTGTGAGGGTCTCATGATCTTCGAAAAAATTACCAGGAGTTGGGGACGAGTATTCACCCTTTTATTTTTTTGTCTTGAATCATGTACTGTGTTACAAACTGGCATCAAGTTCATTTCTTTTTTAATGGCCCACAATTTATGTTCGACAACATTGTACTGGGTTTGTATCTGTTGAAGATCTTGTAGGCTTTAGAGCCCAAAAACTGTTCTTTGTGGCCTTGGAACAACTTTTAGTTGTTACTAGTTTATTAATCAACCATCTTATATGGAAAATGTTTGGGCTTTAGCCACGTTACAATAGGAAAAAATAAAGTCTTTTTATGACAGTTAATAGCCAAATTTATCGTTAAAAGATCTTTTATTTTTTAAATTGATCTTTAAAAAATTAAATCAGTTACATTAGTCACTAAAAAATAAAATATTAAGTTAAATAAATCATTTTATTAGTTAAATAATCATGTGGTATGATATTATAGTAGATTAATACCACTTGTCACAAGATGATTGGTTAACGTATTAAATCAATGACGCGTGACATACCACATGTACCACATGTTATTTGATGTCAAAAATTTATTTAGAATCAAATTAGTCCCAAAAATATATACACTAAATTATTTTTTATCCCTAAAATTTAAAAAAATTAATTAAATTAATATTTATATAAATTTTTCTTATTTTTCTTTATAATATTAAATTTTTTATTTTCTTAATGCTACTAATTTTATCTCATTTTTCACACTTTAACAAATAATTTTTTTTCAGATAAAATAATAAAATAATAAAAATAATCAAATTATCACAAAGTTATTTTTTTATTTGAATTTTTATTTTATATTTTAAAATTTTTTTTGGTAGTGAATTTTTTTATTAAATAATTTTATCAAATTATTATTAATTATATATTAAAAGTGTTCATCTTTAAAGAACTGCATATCCAAAATCTTAACTCACTCAATTAATAAAATAGTAAAAATACATTCAAATGTGTTTTGGAATAAAAAATAATACAATAATTTATTAAAAATGATATAGGAATGACTAGATTTTTTATATATGAGTTAAATACCATCAATTAATTCAACGATAAAAAAATTTCTATATTACGTACGATTATAAAATTTTGATGTCAAAAAAATTTTCTGTGTCACAGTTAAAAACTTTTGATATTATTTTTCTAATAAATTTTACACAATTAAAACCTCCTCTTCTTCTTTCTCTTTTTCTTCTTTTTTCTTATTATTTCACATTTTCAAATTCTTCTTATTCACCCTTTTAATAAAAAACATGTGTTACAGCTAAAAATTTTTAATGTCAAAATAAAGAAAACTTTTGGTGTCACAATTAAAAAATTTTAGTGCTATTTTTTTGGATAAATTTTACACAATTCAAAGTTCTATATCCTTCTTCTCCTCTTCTTTTCTTTTCGTCATCTTCTTTTTTTTCTTCTTCATCTTATCTTTTTTGTTTCCCCTATTCATAATTTTCTTTATTTTATTCTCTTAACAATAATGAAAATAAAAAAATTAAATAAAAAAATAATGCAATAACTAACAAGAGGAGAAAGAAGAGAAGAAATAAAAAATAAAAAAAGCAACAACAAAAAAATGACATAAGCACAAAGAAAAAGAAGGATCACGGAAAAGGAGTATGTGATTCATGTGCAGGTTGCATGTGTGGTTTTTGTTGAATTTTGGCCAATTTAATTGGGTTTGGTTGACAAAAAAGTTTGAATGTATAACAGGATCATTAAAATTATTAGTATTAAAAAAATAAAAAATTTAATATTAAAAAAAATAAGAGAGATTTATATAAGGATTAATTTGATCAATTTTTAAAATTTTAGGGATAAAAATGACTTACATATATATTTTTAGGGACTATTTTGACTCTAAATAAATATATGACATGTTAGATGACACGTTATTAATATAAAAGCTAACCAATTATCTTGGGACATATGGTATTAACTTGTCACGTGTTATTTAACGTGGCATATTATTATCTAATTTATAAAAGACTAATTTGACTTACGATTTAATTTTTAGGAACTAATATAATTAATTTAATTTTTTAAGAATTAATTTAAAAAATGAGTGATATTTTAAAAATAAATTTAATTATTTATCCAAAAAATAGTTATATAATTGTTCAATAATAATTATTTGGGTTGAATTTTGGATGAACAAAGACTTTCAATTAGCTGCAATTTTTAAACCGGATAAAAAATGAGACTTGTAAAGGACTTCGATGATCAAGTTAATTATTATTTAAGTGATGTTAAAATTAGAATAGATAATAAGATTAGTACTTCACTTAGTATTTATAGTATATCCGTTATAAATTCAGAAAATTATCTATACTAAATTTCTGTTGAAAATGGTGTGTCTGGGTCGATAAGATGTTTTGGGTTAAGATGGAGATAAGAATTGTAACAATAATAGAATATTTAGGTCGTAGGTAGGTTTTTTATGTTATTCAAGAAAGAATAAATAAAGAAGTATATTTTAATATAAAAATTTGGACATAAAACTATTCAATATTTTGTATATGCACGTGTAATAGAGACAATGGATGAATGGACGCTTTTTAATTTTGGGGTGGTATTTTCAGAGCTGTATTTTAATAAGTTGAAATTTGATGTGTTTTTTATGTAGAGATTATAAAATTGTGAGTAAGATTTATTTATTTATTTTATTTTAAATATAATTTTTAGATTTGTTATTTAAAATTAAAAAAAAATTGTATCAAATGAAAAAACATACCAATTAACCGTTACAATAAATTACACACAATCTTTTTTATATTTAAAAAAATTAGCCATGAATGGATAAACAGTAAAAAAAATGTGTGCCTTGTGAGTGAGTGGAACCTTTCTTCACCAACAACCTTTAAAAAAAGCAGGGATTATGGGAGCTAGAAATAGCACACTTCCCCAACAACCTTTCTTCCCTTTGATCATTTTTACCATGTCAGGCTGGCCTTCACCAAAGGTAACGAAAACAAAACAAAAAATAACTCAACACCAGCTCTCACAATTAAAGTTTATGTTTTGATCCCCATGCCTTTTATTGTATCTCTTTCTTCCCCACCCCATTAAATTACCCAAAGGATAAAAGTAAGGAAGAAAGTAACAGACATATTTCATTCATTCAGTGGCATATAACGGTTTCTTTAGCACCATCTTGCACTTGTAGCATTCAAACACCGTAGCATTACTTGAAAGTATGGTCCGTGACAGCTCCTAAATTACAATACAAAAATAGAGAAGGCTAATTTGAGTGATAATAATTATGATTGCTTGGAACATTGGGACCCAGCGACCCACCCATGAAAGGGTTTTACGTAGTCACTTTCAGCAGCTTGGAGACGAAAGGCAATAGGAAATGGCGTCTGTGTTTGGTGGAATGGAAACATGTGGATCGAGAAGGGTCCCATTCATTAAACTCTCTCAGTTCAAGCACACAAAATAAGCAAATTGCAAGTTGTGATGTTTGCATTGAGATCATCAAACTTAGCTTTGGACCAAATTTTCATGCTCTAAATTAACACAAGAAACAGTCCAATCGCTCATTGAGTTGGTGAGATCAGGTTTATCCGAGATTCAATAAAAATTTAAATATAGTAAATAATATATTTTTTTTGGACAAGTTACCTAAATAAATTAAATTGATTTTGGATATTAGTAATTACAACTTTTTGAATCAGATTATATTTTTATCATGTTTTAATTTTATGTTGTAGCAGTTTGTAGTTTACACGTAATCCACTGTAGGATAGCATGAATTACATCAAAATTCGTGTCATATAAAAAATGCTGAAAAGTATTGCGATTTCTGAAGAAATTTCACAATGCATAAACCGCTATACGGCTATAGAGTTTAGCGGTTTATGTAGAAATAACGGCTACCCTAATTTACTAGAGGGTGCTGCAGTTTACATATAGCTTGGCTATAAAACCGCGATAGCCAGCAATGGATTCTTCATTTAGTAGAGAAAAGAAACATTTGATTTGAGAGAGAAAATTGTGGCTTGAGAGAGGGGGGAATTTGCGAGTTACACTGATTTAGTCCTTGACTTTCTAATTGCCACAATTTGATCCCCCCCCCCATATTAAAAAAAGTACACTAATGTAGTCCCTCGTGTATTTTCAGTTGTTGGAACTCAACGCTGTTAGTGGCGTGGCTCAAACCTTGCCATGCTAGACATATTAAAATGACGTCATACACGTTTTAACGCTAAAGAAGGAACTAAACGACGTCGTTTGAGGGTTTGAACAACATTAAAATGCTACACCCCTCCCTTTTGAACATTAATAATTGTTCAAACTCTCAAATGGTGTCGTATATTGCCTTCTTTAGCGCTAAAATGCGTACTACATTGTTTTAATATGTTTAGCGTGGCAAAGCTTGAGCTACGTCACTAACGGTGTTGAGCTTTGACGACGAAAAATACACAATAGGCTACATTAATGCACTTTTTTTAATCTGGGAGACCAAATTGTAACAATTGAAAAGTCAAGAACTAGATCAGTACAACTCGCCAATCTGAGAGACTAAAGAGGGGCTTACTTGGAGAGACCATATTCAAGTGGGACCATAACAGACGAAAATCGCTTGTACTAGTTCAATTGTAACACCCTACCATACAGAGCTTTACGCCTAGGATGTAAATCATAGGTGGCAAGACTCTACGACCTCTAAAAATAAAATACATATATAGATATATTGAAAAAGGGAGTTATGTAGAAGTCTTGAAGAAAAAGTTAAAACAAAAAATAAACAGAAGAGCGCATCACTCACGATTGGGTAAACGTAGAAAGGTAGATAAGATCGAGCAGAAAAAAGATAATGTATATATAAGATCAAAGTTCCAAAGATACAAATAACAAGCTCTAAGCTTGATCTGCAAAGCAAAGACAGACCAGAGTATACATATACATATATACAACTCCAAAGAGCATCCCAAAATATATGACAAAACACATGTTTCTCCAAGTTAGCCTCTAAGAGGGTCAAAACATAATATATACAAGATGGAGAATCTATGTACATATTTAAACATAAACAAAATACTAACACTGAGTCCTAAGACATTTCTTCGCTTCCAAGAGTCTCCAAAATGCTCAATGCGGTGCCTCGGTTCCTGCATCTAAAAATAACAATACATGTATGGAATGAGAATCGGGGGTTCTCAATATGGTAAAGGTGTCCAAGTACATAATGTATAAGATGCCGGAAAATCCAGGGGCAATCATAGAATTTCGACACTCAAATTAAAACTTAATGAAATATACTAAACCATAAGTTAGGGTGTTGTCTAAGGTATTTAGGTCCTAAATCCATCTTTAACCCGACATCCCGCCTTCTGTCTCCTCCAAACCGTCCGAGTCACCGGTGGAACAACCCTCGTCATGCCTTCACCACACGAGAGATCTCTCAGTTGCACACTCATACAAAGCATACAAGGAAAGCCAATTATGGATAGCAAGTATAGCATATAGGACAAGTAGCAGTTATTACAGCTAAGAAATTCGACAAACCAATACAAATGCATACTCAAACAAATCACACAAATGCACATTATGCATGTCTGTCTTATGGTTGATGATATCATCTGTCATTATATAATCAACCCGACATGTCCTGGTAGGTAACATTGGACAGAAACACCCCATCGCGGAGCAAGTGGGTTTGAGTCACAACCCCCTTGCTACTACCCGCTTAACCTAGAGCAAGTGGAATAAACCACTACTGCTGCTACTACCCAGGTGGGTGTTTAAAGACTCAACCTAGAGTAAGTGGAATAATCCACTATTGCTGCTACTACTCAAGTGTCACAATCACTGACCTAGAGCAAGCGTGACGAACCACAATCCTTACTACTGCCCAAGTATCTTAATCACTGAGCCGGAGCAAGCAGGACGAACTACAATCCTTGCTACTATCCGGGATTCTCATTCATTGACCTGGAGCAAGCGGCATGAACCACAATCTTTGCTACTATCTAGGTATCTCATTTAAAAAAAAGTCATTCTCAATATCAGTTCAATTCATCATTCATGCATTCATAACATTTCTGCACCTTTCCAAATAATCCACATTAACTCAATCATTAATCATATTTCATCAATACTTTATCACTCTCGATTAATCAATATCTTTTTAGTTCTCATTAACATCATAATCAGCACGTCTACATTTTTTCAATTAGAATTCCATCCTCCGTAACCTCATTATCTGCTATTTAACATCTCCTATAGGTTCACTCTCTTTTCTAGGCTTAAAAAATAGGCATCGTACCATAGAGTATAGTTACAGAGGTATAAAAAGTTAGAGGATTGGACAAACTTTGAAAAAAATCACATTTCTGCTAAACAGGGGTTCCGCGTACACGAGACTATGTCCACGTGCGCGAGTCAGGAAAACAGCAAATCTTATTCGCGTCGCGTGCTCAATTTTGCGTACGTAAACTTTTAAAATTAGGGTTCCACCTATGCAGACCTTGCTCCGCATATGCGGGACGCCTGGACAGTGCCCAATTCCCGCGTCGCATGCAGGATCTCGCATACAGAAGCCTCCATTTTTAATCAAAATGACTAAGTTGCAGAAAAATAAGATTTTTGCATCAAACTTTAAACGCGCACAACTTTTTCGTTTTGAAATATTTTCCATCTGTTCTTCTAACGACATAAACGTCACGGACCCAATTTTCATTTGAAATAAGTTTCATATAAATTAGGGACCAGAAGTCAAGTTATATCTCACCGAAGTTGGTCAAAAATGTACTTTTACCAAAAACACCAAAACATCTATTCTTTCCAAATTCTCAATCCAAAATCATGGTTATTACACCCAAATCAGCACCAAATGTATTCAATACAATTCCATACCATTTTCACATGCCTAAACTCAATTTACCACTTTCATTCCAATTAATCAAAAATCAAAATTACACAAGTCATTATCATTGAAGCCATCATCATCACTACTTATTGTCATCATAAATCATCACAATTATCAATAATCATCAACAATCTCTATCAACATCATCAATCAACATATTCTCATAATAACTCAACATTTTCACGAGAAATCACAAAGCCTCAACATATGCACGTAGTTCAACTTATCCTACATTCAACTAGCCTAAATTTTTACGTTACATCATACGTTATTTACGAGAAACCAAAACCATATCTTGACCGATTCTTCCCTAGCCAAAATACCTTAAATTGCCTCTCCTTCACAAGCTCCAAGCCACAATTTCCAATTTCGCAAGCCCAAACACTCGAAGGTCGTGCCAAACCGCCAAATTGAACTTCAATTCAACAAGAATTTAATCTACCTCACACAACATCATTATAATCATTATATGGCTCACTAATCCAATAATTCATTAGGGTTAATAAGTTCTTACCTTACCCACGAGTCATGCAGGCAAAACCCAATGATTATCCGCTGCTAGAGTTTACATAAACCATTAAAATCATTCAATTTCTCAATACCAAGACCCAAGATTTCGAAACTGAAAAGGGGAGAATTGGGTAAGAAAATGTGATTTTCTTACCAAATTGTTCAGTAAATTTTGTAGATAATTCCAAGACGAACGTGTGGTCACAAACGGCTTGTCATTCGAAACTTCGGATTGAAAGTTATGGATGATTGAATATTTGGGGACAAGGGTTTGGGTGTTTTTGAAATATTTCCTTCTTCCTCAGCGTGTTTCACACAAAAGGGAGGGGTTGTGTGGCTGAATCACTAAGTGTGGATTTATATATATTGGGCCTTGGGTCCAGTCCAATCAGTTCGACTCATTGGCCTAATTTTGAGCCAAAACTTTTAAATTAGTGTCAAAATTCATATTTTAATTATTTCTACCTCATTAAACTATAATAACTTTCTAATTTTTTTAAATACTAATTAATTTATTGACTAATTATTTATTAATTATCCAGAGTTTACATTAATGGCGTTGCTCACGTTATCGGAAGCATCAATAAAGAGATTAGTTTATTTTCTTTTAACTATAAAAGTTGGAACTGTCTAAATATGTAAGTGGAATTAAATATTTTTTGTTACATAACATTTTTAGAATTTTGTTTATTTAAAAGATGGGATAAATAATACACATTCGTGTATGTGAACTTTGATTAGATTTTTTATCAGTAATTTATTGATTAGGCTTTAATATATTAAAATTTTTATATTGTTTATTATCACTTCTAAAAGATTAATTAGATAACAACTATGTAGTTTTTGCACCGGATTAAAATATTTTTTACACAATTATTAAATATGTAAGTGAAATTAAATATTTTTTGTTATGTAACATTTTTGGAGTTTTTGTGTATTTTTAGATTGGATAGATAACACACATTCGTATAGGTAAACTTTGATTAGAATTTTTTTATCAATACTTTATTGATTAGACTTTAATATATTAGAATTTTTATGTTTTTATTCTCACTTCTAAAAGATAGTTAGATAAAGCTATGTATTTTTTGCACCAAATTAAGACATTTTTAGTAATATTTTATGGTTTAGGCTTGTATGTATTAGAATTTAGTTAGGATGTGGTTATTTTTAGGGTAAAGCACATGCATAAACCAAACACATACCAATATTACATAAAAGTCTCAAAATAAAAAATGTTACATGCAGGTCTTCATTCATATATTTATATAAATCGAATTCATTGAATTCAAATTAGGTCTTGTAGTACTAAATCGAATTAAAAATATACGAATTAGTAGTGTTTCATAAATCTATATAACTCAAAGTAACTGAATTCGAATTAGCCATTATGGCGCTAAATCAAATCAACTTGTATCGATTTGCAATGAACCCTAGTAAATCGAATGAAATCAATTCGATTTACAGTCAACTAGTAAATCAAATGTAACGAATTTGATTTATAAGCAATGGTGCCAGGTGGTAAATCGAATCCACTAGATTCAATTTACTATGAAGTTATGTCTATGTGTATAAATCGAGCTGAATTAATTCGATTTATTAGGATACTAACATATATAAATAGGAGTTGAATGTGAATTTTTCATCATAGTGGGGACTCACAATTACTAGTGATGATAGCTTTTTAGTTCTGCTTTACTACAGAGGATCGATTAAGAAAACAACGCAATTTGGAATAAAATTTATTGATAAGGATCTGCTAAGTATTTTTCTCAATCATTCTACGAGTTTCAGAATACTATAATAAAAAAAATTGGGACTGCATGTCATGAAACGAGTGGGAAAGTTATTCTATAGAATTCTGATTTTTATGTTGTGTGATGGTGTGAAGTACGATTCATTCATTATAGACAGTAACGAAGATTTAAAAGTTATATTCTATTGTCATTGCCAGTTTTTTGAGGTGAGGACCCCTGAGTTATTGGCCAAGTTTGTAGATGTGGTCTATAGTTTAGGAGGTTCAAACCAGAATCGTCAATTTTCAGCAATGCCAGCCGACTCCAGTTCGAGACCATTTGGTGCTTCATCATTTGTGTCTATAATTGCACCTGAAGCAATTTTGGTTGCATCTGCGTACTTCGTAGTTAATCTTAGCTGCAATCGTGATGGAGAAGTAGGTGATGATTGATCCTTTAGTGAGTTTGCTATTGCCATGGCCAGTACACCTGTTATGGTCCTGGTTTTTGGAGAAGGTGGAGCACCGAACAGAGTCGAGGATGTACTGCGGGATGATGATGACGATATGGAGCCGCCACGATTGCCGATGATAGTGATGATGACATCACGAGGAGTACTCCAGTCGAGGGTGGTGGAGCATCTAGTTTAGAAACTCATTAGTACCCCCCGGTGCACTTTTCAACTCTGGACTTCGATGTCATGACACAACAGGGGTTACCGGGAGTACTTTCTGAATTTGGGGTAAGAGATGCTTAGGATACAGGAGCTCCGACTGAGTTTCAAGTTAGGCAGCAATTTTAGGATAAAGAGGAGGTCGTGTTAAGCGTAAAGACTTATAGCATCCGCTGTGGGGTTGAGTACAAAGTGTTGGAATCCGATCATCGCAAGTGCCATGGAAAGTGTAAGGATTTTGGCAACGGGTGTACATAGTTGATTTAGATCATTCTTCGCTAGCGCATGGGTATTTGGGAGATAAGATGGTACAATGAACCCCATACTTGTCTGGCCACCTTGATATCTATTGATCACAGGATGCTTGATTACCATGATACATCGGCTTTCATACTGCCTATGATTAGAGTTAATGTTGGCGTGTGGATCAAGGTATTATAGAATGAGACAAATACACATTTCGGTTTTAGACCGACTTATAGGAAAGTTTGGTTGGCTAAGCAGAAGGCCGTGGAACAGATTTACGGAGATTGGGAGGAATTATATAATGAGTTCCCGCGATGAGTACTTGGTGTAAAGATCACGATGCTAGGTAGTGTTGCAGTGCTGAGGACGAGTCTTGTGCAAGTTGATGGACAAGTCGATGAGTCATCAACTTATTTCCATTTGCTTTTTTGGACATGCCCACCGTGTATCAAGGCCTTCTGGCATTGTAATTCGTTGGTTAATGTTGACGAGACCCACTTATACGGCAAAGACGGGGGTATACTGCTCGTGGCAGTTGCTCAGGACGACAATTCCAATATCATTCCTGTTGCATCTAACTGCACTTCACCGTAAACCTGTTGATGCATCTAACTCCACCGTCGATGTATCTCTCAAAGTCCGTGAGGCATCCACTGACATACTGACAGTCGATCAGGAGCCCTAACAGGTACGCTACATCCTACAATGTAATCATGTACTCTCCGAATGACATGTAAAACGTGTGCGTCTCCGAACGTCATCTCTCCATAAATGCACTTACTAATGACTCATTTAACCTAAATCAAGTCTCATTCAGCCTCGCAAGATGGTATATACTGGCCATCTGCAAGTACAACACGATCCTGTCATCCAAGGACATAGTGTGTTGCCTTCTCATGTAGGTGATACAGCGGTGGGTTGCACAACGATAAAAAATTATTTATAAGAACCATAACAAAATAGTGTCACTAAAGGAATATTAAATAATGCATGACCAAATTAAAAAAAATCCTAAACCCAAATATATAATCTTACATATTCAACCAAAAGATAAAATACTAAATCTAAATAGGCCTAATACGAAAAACTCTAATAAAAATTTAACTTTAATGTATAAAACATATCGCAATCTTCAATCACTATTATGAGTGCGACTGTTGAGTTAAAGTGAATCATAACTAAACTAATTCTCACTATACAATACAATATAAAATTAATAACTTAAAAATACTAACAGAACCTTCAGTCACTACTCTAACTAATATTTATAAATAACATTTCGAATTTTAAAATCTAACTAACTACTAAATCACTACTTCTAACTACTGTTTATATTTTAAAATTAATTTTCTAATTCCTAACTAGAAGAAGCATGTTAACATTACTAGCATTACTACCTTATGTTGAAAAAAATTTTTTCATTCACTAATCTCTTTATGGATGACACTAGCAATATGCACAACTCTATCTAACTGATAGATACAGTCTGAGTCGTTCTCTATGTGTTCAGATTTGAATTTGGTAGGGTTATTGTCAAAGTTTTTTATCACATTGGTTTTTGGTGGTGGGGGAGAAAGTGATTTATAATTCGAAATAACTAAATTCGAATTCTATATATAGGCGTAATATTAGTAAAGTGATTCTATTGGCTTTGATTTACCTATGCTATTCAATGACTATAAATCGAAGCCATCACATTTGATTTAGTAGGGACGTAAATCGAAACCACTTGTTTCGATTTATTATGAGTTCAATTCGAAGTCTATTGATTTGAGTTACCATGTGCTAGTTAAAACAACGTTTCTAACCAAGAAAATTGAAGCTATATAAGTCAATTTAACACTTTACCTACTAAATCGAATCATATTGATTCGAATTATATTGACTAGGTCTAAATCGAATATAATAAATTCGATTTACATATAAATAGACAAATGGATATGCATGTAATGTTATTTGTTTTGAGACTTTCATGTAATATTGGTATGTACTTGGTTTCTTCACGTGTTTTACCTTTATTTTTATCATATGATGCAGTTAAATAGGTGTATTTACAGTATTTGGAGACAATAGAATATGTCTCTACATGAGCAGATTATACTTTATTTAAAAAGGGCTGGTTTATATTACTTGACTACACTAAACATTCATTGCTTCTGGTTGGATGAATCTATGGTAAATGCATTCGTTGAGAGGTAGCATCCTAAAAATGACACTCTACTTCTTCACAATTACCTTCCACTAGTATATATAGAGAATCCACGTATACATAATCCGCTACAAGGTGCAACGAATTACACTACCCATGTTTCTTTATAAATTGCTAGACCCCGTAACGGTTTATGCATGGTCCAGGTTCTTTAGAAACCATGACACCTTCTAATAGTTTCTGCATGGCACAAATTTTAACATAATCTGTGCTACTTTGTAGCGAATTACGTGCAAAATACAAACTATACATCTTGTAGCGATTTACATAAAATTAAAACAGGACAAAAATGTAATCAGTTTCAGTAATTATATAAGTTTAAAGTCCAATTTATTTATTTATGTAACTTGTCCTAAAATATATAATTTTTAACAATTTTCTCAATAAAAATTTAACTGATTCAACAAATTTTTTATGTTTAAAACAAATTTGCTACGGTCTTTTTAGTTTTTACACAACTAAAGCAAGGGAATAATTAATACTCCCTCTCCCTCAAATTAAATGATTTCATGTGCTATTATTTGTAATTTATAGCTGCTTCATTTTCTTCAATTTTCTGCAGCAAGATGTATGTCTGCAACTTTAATTTGTTTCTACTTTCTAACTAGGGTCATCTAACTCCTCAAGCAATATAAGAAGCTTTGAAATGAACTTTGGAACGTATTAATGGTTAGCACTCAGCAAAACGCTACCATGCAGTACATGCATGTTTTTATAAGTTACACGATTCTTGAATCCAAACTATTCAAATCATAACTATCGACTGAGGTTAAAAATTCGTAGTCTAATTAATAAAAGGAACTCCCCTTTATAACCAACTCTTGGGGTTCAAAATTTCTACTATATATTAAGTAAAATATCCTCATAAGTTTTTCTTGTTAAGGTTGTGAAATGGGTTTCTAAGTCTTGATATAGATGAATTATAGGATAAAGATGTAAGTTTACAGTTTTTTTTATGAAATAAAATAGTACTTAAGAAACTAGGACCCACATTTTGAATAGTAATAATATAATAAAAAATAACTACAAAAAAATTTATACTTTCTCTCTATACAATTTTAATCGATATAGTAGAGTGTCCTCTTGGTATATTAAGAAAAACATCTTAACCAGTGGATGTAAAATTGTTGCTTTTAACTATTGTGTAAGATTTCCTAAAATTTGAAGGAAAAATTAAAGAAAAAGTATAGGTAGACAATAAGAATACTAAACAACGTGAACAATGGATATGTCGGATATTCAATTCAATAGATATGTAAATGATTATGTTCTTTATTTTTAATTGGATGGTTATTTCTTTTGATTCCATTTATTCATGCACAATTAACAATGACTGGATGTTTAACTCACTAGGTGTGTAGATAATTATCCTAATGTTAAGATTTATGAGGTAATTTGGGGGTAGAGTGTTTTTTTTTACTTTATTGGATCAATTTTAAAATCTATTGTTCACATTATTTACAAAAATCATTGTCTACCTAACAAAACCAAAAATTAAATGCAGAAAAAAAGAGCGCGTCTAAAAATTTGGATTTTTTACTTAAATAAAATAAAGGGAGAAAGAAATTACTCCCCTAAATCATAATTTGAAACATGAATACCCTATTTCCACTATTATATAAATCGTCTTAGGGGGCTGGGGTTTATATAATATGTTAGTCTTGCCACCCTAGGACGATTTATGCATGAATGGGGATTTGGAAGGAGGCATAAATCATGCCAGGGCTCAGGAGATTAGGAGTTGACATAAATCGTCCTAGGCTAGAGTGAGTCACATGTTGGCAAGCTGAAACTCACTAGGAAGACACAATTTACGTGCAAAAGAGAACACCCAGTATTCTAGAGCAATTTATGCTCATTTATGAGACCCTCGAAGCCCTGGCGTGATTAATGTATGAGGGAGGAAACCCTAAGGAGGCTGCAACGATGTAAGCTCATTTGGACCCCTGTAGACCTTGCGGCGATTCATGAATTGGACCACCAGCCTCCATTTCCTTCCTTGCCAAAAGCTTTGGGAGAGAAGGTGGGTGAGAAAGATAGCCAGCAGCGAAGGGAGGGGTGGCAGTGAGCTAAGGTGGTCGGCATTATCCGGCGGCGGTGCGGTGGCGGATAGGACGGAGTAGCCACTGTCCGGTGTAGTGAGGCAGAGAGCGGCGAGGTGTGCGAGGATGACTGCCAACCTAGGAGACATGTACCGCTTGAATGGCATTGCGTATGTCGCATATTTATCGACCAAGAGGTTTGTTATTGGAATCCATATTTAGTTGAGTTGGTTGATGTTATAGTTCTTCTGTTAGTTACATTGGTATGTTGATGAGTTAAATATAGTTTGAATATGGACGTTAGAACATTGGGTCTCAGCATGTTGTAGGATGCGTTGTCTAGTGATCTCGTAGGTTCTTGGTTGGTGCACGACATGTTATACGTCGAGTTTTTTAATGATGGAGAAAAATTTGTTTATGATCAATTTTTGTTTTTTTGATGTTACACATGTGATAAAGTTAGGCTTGTGATGTTAATCTTCTGATATTTTTATGATCGACATATAACTAGTGACTTTTGTGGGTTCTGAGCCTGTTGAACATGGTTTTATTGTGGATTGCTTTGAGATTTTTGTATTTATATAAATATATCACTGTTTAATTGTGGGTTTAAAATTTATATTTTGCCAACCAACTCGATGCATTAGGAGCATTCATAGGCAACAGAAGATAGTAATGCATGATTGTATCCTGCCCTACTTAGATCGTGCAAATTTGCTGCATGTTGCAAGGTTGAATGATTATTGGTTCAAGCTTGATGAGCCACTGATTAGTGTATTCATCGAGCGGTGGCGTCTTGAGACCCATACTTTTGATATGCCGTTTGGAAAATGCACGATCATGCTACAGGATGTGACATACTAGTTTGGCCTCCCTATTGACAGTCATGCAGTGAGTGGGTGTTTGAGTGATTTCGAGCAGTTGATGGAGGGGGGAAGCCTGCCTGGGTGTGGTTTGGAGAGTTATTCGGTGAACTTCCACTGGATGATTGTATCGATGATTTCATGGTTTCCTTTGGGTGGTTCCAGAACAAGTTCAGAGCATTGCCACCTAATGCGTCAGAGCATACGGTACAGATCTATGCACGCGATTATATTATGATGTTACTATTAACTGCGCTTTTTGCGGACAAGTCTGGTGCCAGGGTTCTCACCCTCGACTAAACCGAATGCAACTGGGAGAATGTTGGAGTTTCCATCCTGTGCGATCGCCATCAGCAGAGTACCACCATACTTCCCATATAAATGGGTACCATCGATAGAAATCAGTGGCTTGAAATACTTGAATGCCTCAACACAGGGAGGAAACATCCAAAATAATCGATGAAAGAAAACCCTCGCTCCATCCACCGTATTACCTGCCCTCACTTGAGAAGTACGCAACATGGCTATCGTGCTAGGCAGATACAACTGAACCTCGATGATCCACCTTGGTATATGGTTGTAAAACTCCTCCAAATCTCCATATATATGAGCAACCGCCTTCTGCTTGGCCATCCAAACCTTCCTGTAGCTGGGCTTGAAACCAAACTTGACGAGACCGCGTTGTGCAACACCTTTACCGAGACTGATGCATTTGCCATGACCAATAATAGAATCGAAGCACATATGACATGATAATCGAGCTTCCTGTGATATGTCGATATCTTTGTTGCCATATATGTGTGACGTTCGTTGTACTTTCTAACTTCCCAGTACCCTTTCCTCTGTCGCATAGTCACACGTATCAGCCAGTTACATCCGTTCTTGAATTGTACACACTTTCCATAATACTTCAATTGGTCAAATTCAAACACTTTATACTCTATACCACGACGAATATTGTAACCTTTGACTGTTAGTACAGCTTCTTCTTTGGTGTTAAACTGTTGCTCGATTTCAAACTCATCTGTGCCAAGCATACTAGGCCTGTCTCCCTAGATAATTGGGTGCTGCTGATCTGGAAATGCAGGTTGAGTCATTGCATCAAAATCCAACGTTGAGAAGTGGCGAGGGTACTGCTATGTCTGGTTGCTTGACTGGTTTTGTGGATCCCCAGCATGTATGGTGTTTTCCTCACCATCGCTTTCATCACCAATAATCGGTGGCTCCGAATCTCTTACCTCGACGAATACTGGTGTACCGTCTACTACAAGTGCTGCTCCCATTGCAACTGCAAGCTCTCCAAAGGTATGGCCGTCACCCAAGTCAGCTGACTGAGCGGACAAATCAGCCGCAAATGATGGAGATGAAACAAAGGGAGTCACTGGTTGTCTTGCTGGAATGGCGCTGGAACTCCCTTCCATCACGTCGGTTGGCGGATTCGGAGCAGATCCACCGAAACTGCCCTCGACATCAACCATTCTGGCAAATAACTCCATAGCGCCCAAGTCGAAAAATCTTGTTTGGCTGTAAAATATAACTCGAATATCGTCATCGCCAAGCATCTCGTACTTTCCAAACTTAACATAACCTTGCCTCAATGAGATAGGAATTCGAAAAAATAATTGCTTTACACATTTCTTTCTAGATTTTCCTATCTTCTGTAATATATACTACTTTGTAATTCCATCAATGTCGTTGATGGATTTACGAACTCACTAATCTGCTTTTTACTAGAAAACGTGACACCCTCACTTGCGTTTTCATCGATCTTCCCTTGATGATGAACTAACAAAAATATTGTATCACTCATCTCTCAAATCTGAATCAACTTCAATGTGATTCGGTTGGCACCACACTCATTTATTTATATGGAATTTGTCATCATAAATCGTTCTAGCCTTGTTAGGTTACTATATTGAACGTTAATCGCTCTAGGACAGTGAGGGTTAGTGGAAATGAGCGTAAATCGCTCTAGGGTGCTGGGTGTCCTCTTTTGCACGTAAATCTTGCCTCCTTGGTGAGTTTCAGCCTGTCAACATGTGATTCACTCTAACCTAAGACGATTTAATTCCACTTCTAATCCCCTCTGGAGTCCTGGCACGATTTATGCCTCTTTCCAAATGCTCATTCATGCATAAAACGTTATAGGGTGATAAGACTAACATATTATACAATCTCCAATCCCCTAGAACGATTTATATAATAATAGAAATATGATATTTACGTCTTAAATTATGATTTAAGAGAATTTAGTAATTTCTTTTTCCTTTTATTTTATTTAAATAAAAAACCCTAAAAATTTAGAAGAATCATCTGAATTAAGTGAAATAACTAAATAAGAATAAAACCATCAATGATCAATGTTAACATGCTATATAAGTAAAAGTAGGACATGACAACAAAACTTAGATTTTGGCGCAAAATATGATAGACGAACCAGGAAGTAACTTGTTTTGGTGTTGGGGAACATTTTATTCTACAAAATGGACAAATGCATCTCATGACTCAATTATTTCGTGGATAGGATATTTAAATAAAGAGATATAGAAATGGATCATTTGTATTTTTTTTCTTATTAGACAGAATAAATTAAAGTATGATTTCTCACTTTTAATTTTATAAATGGGACCAGAAATTAATAAGAGAGAACAATGAATAATGAGATTAAATAATGGATATTATCCATTTTTTTCTCACTAAAAATGATCCACTCTCAAGAGAGATGCTATATGTAATTTTCATTTATATTTTCTTTTTAATTTTAATATTAAATCATAAAAAATATAAAATAAAACTAAAAAATTATTTTTTTTCTAAAATTAAAAGTGAAATTTGAATTTACAATATCAAAATAAATATAAAAAAGTTATACTATTTAAATTATGATTTAAAAAATTATTTTTTAATATAAAACAAATATACGTAAAAAATAATATAAATATTAGTTCTCTTAAATAAAACAAAACTACGAGTCTATGATGGACAATCACGTGTACTCACCAGTATACTGTACTCTAAGGTTAGCCAAGAGGGTCACAACTCACAAGCGACAAATCAAAATCCATTGCACGGATTAGAGGTACATTCCTTCCATTTGTCTTTGATATTACACATTAATTTTTTATTGTTACTAATATAAGAATCGCATTGCTTTGAATCGTGCAAGACTGCAAGGAGTCTTGTCCATAATTTTTTAATTAAAATGTATAAATTAAAAAGAAAAAAGCATGAGAGAAGAGACGCCTAGTCAGTTGTGAGGTTGGAAGCAGCGGTGATTAATTGTCTAAAGTATAACATTGGGAGAAAAATAACAAAATATTTAACATCTTGCTTCCAATTATTCTTGCCTTAAGTGCCTGGGATTAGTATGATAGCTGCTTAAAAACGCAGCTCACAGTCTCACACCGCTCCAATTATATGCATAATGCATTGCATTCTATAGATGCAGCTGATGAAATAATGTGGCTATGTGATAGTTAATGAGTTATGTAATTCATTGATTATCTTTTACTATGTTATGTAAATTCATCCCAATTATTATCTTTTGCAATTTTTTTTCTTATTTAGCAAAAGGAAATTGTTTGACAGGATCATGACTATGTCATATGAATATATTTATTATTTTAGAAAAAGAGGTACTCTGCTCATCTGCTGCATTCTGGAAAAAGCTAGAGCCAGGTTTCGTGAGGCAGAGTGCTACATTCCTAGACAGAGCAGAAACTACTGTTGGATCTATTTTTATCAGAAAAATAATAAATGACGAGGATGGCAATCCTTGTCAGTTAGCAATACATTACCATAGCCACGTTACGCCATTCATTACCATTAGTAAATACCAATTAATAATAATCATAGTCATGACAACATCATAGCAACACCAAATACCAAATGCCAACTGCACTTTGAATGAACGAGGCATTATTATTTTCGTTAAACATAAACAAAGAACGCGTTATCGTTAAGGGTAGCGAAACTGAAGACGGATTAAAATGACGAAAGTACCCTAGGGGAATAAAGCGAAGTGCGCAGCGATGAGGCTTCAACTCAAATAGAGGGATGCTGCCTGTGGTGGGAGCAGAAGCAGTAGGCTTTGGCCCTTTGTACAGTAATGACTGGCGACTTTTTAATTTACAAAAAGGCGTGCCTCTTCCTCGATTCGTCGTGCCTTCAATTCTATCCAATCAATCCCAATGCCCCCCATCTTCTCTGAGACCAAAATACCCCTATTCGTCTCTCCTCTTCTCTTTTGTAAGGAACATTAACACGAGCAAAGACATAGGCGCTCGCTACTGTTAGTTAGAGCTGCGAGGGAAAGGGAGAGATGGCGAAGACCACTACTCCTAATGCAACGACGTCGTTTCAAGTGATCAAACCGGAACTCTACGCACACAGTCCAGTCCACTACGCCGTCGCTTTGGGCGACCACATCACACTTTCTAGAATCATCTCAAACCTTCCACGCCTCCCCGATCCTTCCCTAATTCACACTGAATCTGACTCGCTTGCTCAGGAACGAGTCGCCGACCAGATTGCCGCCGTTCTAGACCGCCGCGACGTCCCCAACCGTGAAACGCCTCTACACCTAGCAGTTCGCCTCAATGACCTCTACGCTGCCCGCGCACTCGCCACCGCTGGCGCCGATGTTTCGCTCCAGAATTCATCTGGCTGGAACGCACTCCAGGAAGCGCTCTGTCGCCGCGCCTCCGAGATCGCGCTCGTTCTCCTCCGCCTACATCACCGTAACGCGTGGTCCAAGTGGCGCCGCCGCCTCCCCCGTGTCATCGCCGCTCTCCGCCGCATGCGTGACTTCTACATGGAGATCTCTTTTCACTTCGAGAGTTCTGTTATTCCCTTCGTAGGCAAGATTGCTCCATCCGATACCTACAAGATCTGGAAGCGCGACGGAAACCTCCGCGCGGATACCTCCCTTGCTGGCTTCGACGGCCTCAAGATCCAGCGCGCCGATCAGAGCTTCCTCTTCCTCGGCGATGGCGATCACGCGCACGAAGTTCCATGTGGATCGCTTCTCGTTCTGAACCGCGACGAACGCAAGATCTTCGACGCATTCGAGAACGCAGGAGGACCGATGAATGAGTCCGAAGTAGCTGGATTCTGCGCGCAGACTAGCGTTTACCGTCCCGGCATGGACGTCACGAGGGCAGAGCTGGTAGGAAGAACGAATTGGAGGCGACAGGAGAAGACGGAGAGCGTTGGAGAGTGGAAGGCTAAGGTGTACGAAGTGCACAACGTCATCTTCAGTTTCCGGTCACGGAAAGTTGCCGGCGTAGACTCTGACGTTGCAGGGAGTGAACAGGTGCTGCCATTGGAGCTGGACGAAGATGAAGACGGTTTTCTAGTTGCAGAGAATCCAAGCTTCGGGTTCCCAATGCCGGACAAGAGAAGGCACAGTAGCTTCGTTCGTGAAGAGAGGGAGTGGGTTCCCCTCGGGAGGAAAAGCGTGGACCTACCATCGCTGGCGGCTCCTCCTCCAAGAAGGACATCGTCGAGTTTGAGCGTAGCGGCGCCGCCTCAGACTAAGGAGAAAGAGACGGTGAGGAGTCTGCGGCCTTCATTGTGGCTGACGGAGCAGTTTCCGTTGAAGACGGAGGAGCTGCTGCCGTTGCTGGACATTCTGGCCAACAAAGTCAAAGCGGTGAGAAGGCTCAGGGATTTACTCACAACCAAGTTTCCACCGGGAACGTTCCCCGTAAAGGTAAGGGCATTATTTGAATTTGATGCGTTGTTCATGTCCAAATCAGTCTTTTTAGACAAATCAGATTCTGTTTTGGATTTTTTTCCCTTTTGTTATATTATTATTTTTTAGTATTTCCTCTTTAGTCTTTATTACTGAGCCTGGGTGGGTCTTTTGATGGTATCAAGCAACGGCTTGACTTGACATGAGCACCATTATAATATATGAAATCTGAACTTCTGAAGAGAAGCTTTGGTGGGACCAAGTGTGGTCGGTGATGACTCTCTTTTGAATCAACGGTCACGGATCGTGTGGGACCCTATCATCCAAGGGTGCATGGTTGCATGGTTCCTTCCATTCCAGGGTCAATGGCGCAATGGTCCCGCGTCAAAGTATGTCATGGAATGAGAATATGACATGAAATTGCTTAGTTTTTGTTGTTTGGTGTCTCTTCCTTTTGTTTAGCATATTGTAACTTGTAATTCAATATTCTACGTTAAGGAGGGCCATGTCAATGTCGGGTGGTTGACCATCTTTGATTAAATACTTTCACTGTTTCGCATGCACCTAGCTTAAGAATGAATATTATGGTGTTTGATTTTATTTGACTGGGTTTTCTGTGGGGTCAGGTGGCTATACCGGTTGTCCCTACGGTGAGGGTGGTGATAACGTTCACAAAGTTCGTGGAGCTTCAACCTTTGGAGCAATTCTACACTCCGTTCTCGAGTCCTAGGCATTTGGTGAGTGCGGAAAAAGATGATCAACATCAGAAACAAGAAAGCCGCAAGTCATTCTCCTCCTCCTCATCGGCAGCAACCGCGTGGCTGAGACGAAATAATAGCCATTCGGGTAGTAAGCAGCAGCAACGAAATTGTTCTTCGTCGGCATTAGATTCGGACCCTTTTGCCATTCCCTCAGGATACACATGGACCAGCGTGGATGACAAATCGCGGAAAATGAACAAGTCCAAGTCTGTGAGGAAGTCCAAGTAACCCTAAGGGGAAAACGACAAAACATACAAACACAATACAATTCTACTAGGCTGGAAGATGGATCCGAAGAGGCCGGGGACATGAATGAATACGTAGGTGGTATATATCCTAATTATTTAGTTAATTAGGTGCTTATAACGCCCTTGTTGCCTTCAAATTGTAGATAACCCGTCTAATTCTTTTACCTTTAATCAACTTGGGTGTGGCGGTTGGGGGATGGTGTTTCTGTTAATAGATGGTGGATTTGGCGGGCAATTAAAATTAAGTAGACCTACATTTCTAGAAGTTTTGTTTTGTCTCTCTATTGAACTGCAATTATATATATACATTCTTTTCTTTCAATATGTCAATTCTGCATTCGGAGCTTGGGGGAATGGAAAGAGTTAAGCTTATTTTCGGCTAAGTTGCAATCACAATTATTCCTTTCTTGACGTGAGGTTAATGTTATTTATATTTAAAATAAGGTGATATAACCCATCATTATTAAGGCAGAAGTCAACTCCAAGATAGAGAATGAGTGTAAAGATTAGTTCAAGAATTGGTTGTCACTGGTGTAAGAGAATCTAGCATATATTAGTGAGATACATACTCATTCAATTGTAATTGATAAGATTCAAAGAGATACTTATGCATTAGAGTGCTCTGCCACTAATTTCTTTTGCTATAAGTTACTGTTTGTTCAAATTCCTTTACTATTTTCTGATTCTTCTCTTCTTTTCTTCATCTCTAAGGTTCTGGTATAAAACCTTTATATTTTATAAGGTCAAGATGGATTTTAGCAGATGCATGGGAACTAATGAGTAATGATAGAGGCACTACTATGTTCATTTGATACTTCTGTCACCATTAGTTTAGAGGTGTATATTAAAGCAACTATTACTATTAGTGAACATTTTAAATTTTTAATAAATATATTAAAATTTTAAACTTATATATTTTTTATAAAAATATTCTTAACATGCATTTTAGTTAAACTTATGTTTTTGTTATATAAAAACAGAAATCTTGCTATTACTGTAATAGTAACTAATAAGCAGAGCCCACATATGGATTTGGATACGGTCGAATGCTTAGCTAACTCTAATTTTCAAAATTACTAAGATCCATTTATTTGGAGATAAATTTTGGACATCAATATTTGGAATCCATCCAGCTGCCACGCTAATCCCCCATACTCATTCCAAAGAAAATCTAATGGTATCCATATCAATTCTTAATTAGTATGAAGCAGCCAATGCAAGGAACCGTTCATCTCAACCTCAGTGCCCCATATTATAGTCATCTCCTTGATCAGCTTCCATCTTACATTTATCAATCCTTAACTCAATCTCAGATATCTTCAAGATTGTGTGACGAACTTGACGTTAGGTATATACCCCAATTAACATATACTTAACTTCCATATAATATTTTCATTTTATGTTTAGGAGATTGCAGTCAAGGCTCAAAATAAAGTGAATGCTGAGGGAGCAAACAAAAGGACAAAGGAGCAAAAAGAATACCTCTGGTCAAAGTAGAATTTCCAGTAAAAACATGTCTCAAGTCCTAACTCTAACGAAGCCATAACCTAGGCATCTGTGTGGTTTGTAGTAAAAAAAGGACTCAGCAAGTTTTCTTTTCAATCACAATACGGTTGAATCCAGTTATGGAAGAAGGGTATTTTGTATTTTTGTGAATTTTCCGTAGCAACATTAACAAATGTCCGACCTTTCCAGTTTCCGTTGTACCTTGGAAAACGAGATAGTTCAGAATTAAGAGAGGCAACCTTTTTTGTTAGGATTGTAATGTTTTTGGGCAATGAGACAACGGTGTTTTTGTCCCTTTGTTATTTGACTCCAAATAGCGTACAAAGTGTAGGGTAGATTCATCATTCTTTATTATCATAATTGTTGTTGTAGTGGTGGTGGTCATTTGAATCAAATCAGGAGGCTCCACTACCGGACTTTACTTTAAAATAACAATAATAATAATGATATACGAAAACATTTTTGTGCTAAAGTTTTATCTATATTTTAACAAAAAATTATGAGTTCAAATATCAACATCTCTACTTTATTTCTGCATAATTATCCATGTACAACAAACATTTCCTCCCTCTAATCTTTATTCCTTTTCCCCTTCTTTGGACAACACTTCCTTTTTTTTTTCTTTTTAAAGTTTTCTGATTGTAGCATTGAACCAGATCTTTACATCCAATAAATTAAAACCCCTGGTCCCCTCATGAATCCCGGACAATATTAATCTATTATGTATTATATTATATTAAAATCAAATTTTCACATTCTTTAAAGTTAATCAATTATAACTAATTAATAATATTAATTATTTAATTTAATTATACATTTAAATTTCATAATTTATTATAATTTAGATAAATTAATTAATTTAATTAATTATTTGAATAAATATCAAATTATTTAATAACTAAAAAATATGAAACAAAATGCATGAATTAATTTAATTAGTATAATTTTTTAATATTATCTATTTATATGAAATCAGAACATATTTTTTATTTATTCGCTGTCTTTTCTCACTCTTAGCTTGTATTTAGGGTATAACTTTTATAATTCATTTATTTTTTTCTTTCTATTTTTACTTATACATTTCATTCTTTTTATATTTTTTAAGATTTTTATATATTTTAATTGCTTATTAGGCACATACTTTTTTTCTTCTAGTTTCTAATTAAGAAAAAAGATGTCTTCCTTACTATGTTTTTAAATAATTTTACTACATGTTTTCTATACTCTCTTTTA
>NC_029772.3:97386374-97409235 GCF_000817695.3 Arachis duranensis | reverse complement strand
ACATACTATAAATTTTATAAAAAAAAAGATTTAAGTAGTAAATCAACTTTCAATAAATTACATATTATATATTATTATTTACGTACTAATCATTTTAAACTGAATTAATTTATATTCATAATTTCATATCAAATAATATTTATTTAAAATTATAATTTAAATTCCGTGCAAGGTATGGGCGTATGGGGAACGAAACTAGTTATTATAAAGTGACAATTCCATTTTCGCCCCTCTTTCTTACCGCTGTTCATGTACACAACTTTCCACTATTTTCATACACACAAGGTTCCACTAGAAGCAGTAACAGTTGTTATGGATGCTACTACTATAATAGTATAGTACTATTGCAACACAGTTTGTTAATTGCTTTCTTTCCTTCAAGGAAATTTTACGATGGGTTCCAACAACTTAATAACAAAGAATACCAATAAAGTAAATTGATAGAACCAATTAATAGTCTAACGATTATAAGACACTGATGTCTATTTTTCCTTCAAAAGTGTTATATTTATCTGAGTATGATGCATTCAAGTTGTTTCTCTTTTTGCCACCAAAGCAATAATGCATGCATGGTGGTTAATAAAGCATACAGTAGCATAGATAGCACTAGATGGTACTTAGTAACAACTAAGTAACATTAAGTTGGGCATAAATATTGTATTTGAATGACAAAAACATTTGGCCTTCTATGAGAGTGGCTCACAACCTTACCAAATGACTTAGTGGGACAGGTAACTCACAAGTAATATATAATTAAAGGCTAGATTAAGAGAAAAGAAGAAGAAGAAAAGTATATGCATCCACTACTGTGTGACAAGGTTAAGTATTCAAAATTAAATAAGCAATAAATGAAAGATGCCGCACATAGCTTGCTTAACCAGATGGAAATACTCAAAATAGGTGAGCTGTCAAGTCCTATTATGAAAAAGATAAAAAAAAAAAAAAACAAAAAAGATATGAATTAGAAAAAGAAAAAGCAATGTAACAGAGAGGGAGGAGGGTGATAGATAAGCCACTACTCCATCTAACATGGCTCTATATAGCTATAATTAACAACTCGCTTAGCTTCCCCATTCGTTCTGCATCTTTTTTAGCTCCTCTTTCAAGCTCCTCCTCATCAAATTAAATTTCCTGCATTTCAACCAACTGCAGTTGGATCATATTGAATTGAAGGTACTTCTCATGTCTCAAAGCGTTTAATTTCTAATTCAAGTTTTCAACGCCAATACACTTTCTATTTGTATTGTGATTCATTTTGCTAGAAATTCATGTGTAGTTATATTTACGTAAATTATAATTTAATTAAATATATTAAATCATCTAACAGTGATTAACTATTAATTTCATATGAAGACAAATACATGCGAGTCTACATTGTCTCAAATGTGAAAAGCTTATTATGAAATAGTATGGCAAAGTTAGATTAAGTGAATGCTTGTTTTTTTATGGTGGCGATATAGGAATAGAGAGATGGCAAGCGAAGCACCAAGTTGGGCTGATCAATGGGGTGCTGGTGGTATTGGTGCCATGGAAGATGATGCCACAACATTCCAAAAAGACACTGGAAAGAACAAGAAGTCTGGTTCTAAGGGTGGTTTTGGTAGAGTCAAAGCAACCGCTTCAAATTGTGTGAAATGGATGAAAAGCCTTTGCAAGAGAAAGAAAGCATCCAAGTAATGAGAGCACGCAACAACTAACTCCTCTCTCTATGCACTTCTAATTGGAGATATCAATTTTGTAATTTATTTCCAATCTTAATGAACTGAGTTTGCTTGAGAGTTAATAAAGCACGTTGCTTAGGAAGGAAGAATATAAATTAGTGGATCAGGATCTGCCTAACACTGCTTGCTTGATTACTTGATAAAACGCTCTTTAGGATAGTGTGGGTCAGTGTTTTGCTTAAGAATCCATGATTTATGATGCCGTAAAATGATGTGTCTCATGTTAAAACATCAACCTGAAAAAGCCTTTTCCCGAGCTACATGAATTCAAAATGTCATTGCTATCCATGCATTAGAATGCGACAACGTTTTATATTGTCTATTGTAGGTCTAACACATACCTACGTGAAACTAAAAACGTCATTGGTCATAGCCATGTATAAGAAATTAAGAATGCAACAAAATTTTACGTAAACTGCTACATAATACAATCTCCTTATTTTTCCGGTCTTGGGTCCAGCTACAATAAACATAGGCCGAGTTTTGTGAGCAATTTTGAAATAACCTACTAATGTTAAAACACATTAAGAAGCAGTTTGTTCCTTTTGGCTGAAATGATAAGAAATTGAGAAAACGTGATTTTATTTTATTTATTTATTTTATAAGTTACAGAAGACATGAAATATATACAAGCCAGTGAGTTGCTCCTCTCTACTTTTCAGTTTTCAAAGGAAAATAAGCATCAGAAAGCAAAGTAGTAGTGTCAAACTGTCAACCAAACCAGACAGATATTGGCTAAGAATCCTCTCGTGTTAAAAGGAAAACGAACCTAAACCATAAACATAACCTTATCAAGTTCACATTTCTGCCATTAATTATTTATATTATCTTTTTATTTTTTACAGTAATCAATCTAAAATGTGATAAGATTATGTTCTGTTTTTTTAATATGACTATGAACACGAGAAAATCCAAATATTCAAATGAAGTTAAATATCACTAGTTTTGGACTCTTAACAAGCAAAGATGAGAACAAACTGTAAGATCATAAATCTAACTTCATCCATTGAAGTTCAGACATTATAGATAGTTTAAATAACCAAAGTGCAGGATTATAGAGGAAAAGGGCATTAAACCATAGACAGGCAGAGAATTTACATCTTGCAGATATTTACAGAGGTTAAAATAAATTGGCCTAGTGAGATCCAAAGGTGTTCTCTCCACTGTAAGTCATGTAAAGAAAGCCATCATCATCCTTGTTTTCCTCATAAATAGCAGACATCAAGGCAGCTGCAGCAACAAGAGTATTAGTTATTAAGCACAATCAGTAGTGCAAAACTAACAATTCATCATTTGATGTGGCTACTTACCAGTTGGGGGTAGAGTATTATTGATGAAAACAAATATAGCCTTCTCTGCACTGAGCTTAATCCTTTTACGAACAACATAAACAAACTGACCAACAGTCAAATCAGCTGGAACTAGGTACCTAAATTGAGTATTATAATGAAACCAAGTTAGTATCCAATAATGCAAAGAATCATAACTCGATGCATTTTGGCCTATCAGTTTGTAAACACTGCAAATATCTAGAAGTAACGATGCAAATGTCGAGTTGTTTAAAAAATCATCATTTAAGAAAGGTGATTAGCACCTATAGCAATTGAGCTAACTAGTATGAACCAGAACATAAGTAAAGAAACATACTTCACACAAACATAAAGTACGTGCTTTGGGGATAAAGAGAAGCAGCTGAGTAGCTGACTACGGAAGAGTGGCACAACTTCTACAAACACATGATTGACACAACCTAATTTTTACAGAAAGTACTGCACATCCTAATAAAGGGATGATTCATTATTAATCTACACTTCTACTGAATGCTAGTGAAGTAGATATGTGCACTAACTACTTCCAGCACTTCCATCAACACCAACTCCACATGGTTGATCTGTTTCATATTCATCTACATTCACAGCCTGAATCTAATGTTACATTACTAAAACAAAAATATAGCCCCAAAATCTTCACAAAAAACACAGAGCAAAATATAATCATCAGACAACAAAAATAAATAAAAAGGAGAGATAGTATAAGTCACAAATGATTGAATCGCATACTTCTTCTTATCAATGTCAGGAATGTCACTTCTTTCGGCTTTCTCCACAATCACCTGCACAAAATTGTCCCATTTCACCATTTGATTAGGAGTGCTCCAAGAAAATACAAAATCAAGCAAATAGTCTATATGCAAACTATCTTACTGGAATTCTGTCAGGATACTTCTCTCTAATGCGGCCAGCTTCGGCCTGCCTTCTTTCTGATATTTCAAAAAAAAAAGTGAAATTATGAACCAATGAAATAACCATATTCATTATTCTATCCGAAAGAAAAAAAGAAGAAACCTAAAGATCCTTCTCAATTGACTCATATTAGTAACCGGTGTCAGACATCTCCAAAGAGAAAAATAATCTATTTCATATTCTACAATCCAAAAACTATTGACTTTGAATTTGATGAATAAAATAATTTCAGATCCAACAAAAAGCTCTTAATTTTCAATTAAAACAGCTATCACAATTCACAACTCTATTAGCCCAATGTTTAGCTGATAAATATTGCAGCTAAGCCAAAGTTTTCCAACGATGAACCACAATTTTTCACAAAGATCATAAACAGCACCAGAAACACTACTTCTGCAATACGTCACAGATAATGATAATTAATTTCTTTCTCCAAAAAAAAAAAATCGGAAAAGTACCTAATGGATGTTCGAGCTTGAAGGAACTTTTGGCCATGGTGAAATTGGAAGTGCGATCTGAAAAACAGCGAAAAAATCAGATGAGATGAGTTGAGAGAGCACGAAAGCGAAGAAGGAAGTGATGACACGTGTAATGTGTAAGGTTTGGGAAGAAGAAATTAACATACCAAAGAGGAAGAGATGGATTATTGAGGAATTTGATTGGGATTAAAAGGAAGGAAGCGAGATGCAGAAGAAAACTATTATGATTAATAATAAATAATAATAATCAATAATGGCGACTGAGTATGGTGTTTGTTTTGTTTTCGAGTGGAACACGGAAAAGAGAAAGGAACAGAAACAGAGCATAAGAAATAAGATAACCTCCTTATTTTATTATTATTTAATTTATTTATTTTTGAAACGGATTGGATCGCTTCTAAACCAAGTTAGTAACCTTAGCTGTGATTCTCTCTCTCTCTCTCTTTCTGTTGGGGTTAGGAATAACAGAACTTTTGAACACTATTGTATTGGGCTTTCAATCAACCTCTTTTTGGACTTTAGGATTTGGATTAGTTTTCCATGTCTCTGTTACCGAAGCCCAACATTATACCTAAATATTTGATGACCAAAAACAAGGTTATATATGCTTATGCACCCAGCAATTTATTAGCTTGTGACAAATTTTTAAATAAAATTTTAATAAATTATTTATTAATCTGTCAACGTGAGACCTAAAAAATATTGTGGAAAATCAAAAATAAAGTTATACCTAAATATTTGAATTTAAAATTAAATGGGAGTTCTGACAAAAAAAAGGTTGTTAAATAAATAAATAATTTAATTAGATATTTTTTAAAAGTTGTACAATATTTAATTTTTTATTATAATAATTAAAAAAATAAAATAAACACATGTAAAAATTATAAAAAGATTTAATATTTTTTTAAAATTAAATATACATTCAAAATACAAACTAAATAAAATTAAAGTTTAAATTTTAAATTTTAAATTTAAATTTTAAATTTTTATTTCAAATTTAATATATTTAACTATTAATAAATTACAATTTAAATATACATCCAAAAATCAAATTAATTAAAATTCAAAATTTTGATTCTAAAATTCTAAAATAAATCTTAAACTATCTCATTATTAATTAATACCATACAAAACCTTAAAAAAAGTATTTACCGCATATCATAATTATCAGAGGTGCACTTTTTCCTGAATATTTCTTTCTCCGATGAAATTTTCACCGTGTATATGATTGCTACCTTATTTTTTTTAATCACAAAATATAATTCTTCCATCTTTTTTCTGGTCATCTATTTTTATCTAATTCTCTGTGGTGCATAGAAAAAGAATAATATAATTTGTTAAAATATATATGCACTAGCAACTCAATTTTATTGTGCACTCAATAAGTTCTTGTCTCGTAACTCTCGTTGAGTTATATTTTGATTATTTCCTTGCGTCTTTAATATGTCTTTTTTCTCTTCGCCATTCGTCTATATCAGCGTCGCTGTCCATCCGTCCCGAAAACGTATCTAAGGTTTGGATGGGTTTCTATTCATAGAGTTTTTCTTTGCACATTCTCTAAAATCATTGCTTTTTTATTATTCTGTATATATATATAAATTTTTTACATGAATTTTGGATGTGCTGATAAAATATTCAGAGTGCATTCTTATAATTTTAGATGTGTATATGTTGTTTATTATGTTCTTATGTATATATATAAATTTTTTTTTACATGAGTTTTAGATGTGTTGATAAAATATGTAGAGTGCATTCTTAAAATTTTGGATGTGTATTTGAGTTTAATTTTTTCTGTGTTTAAAATGTAATTTAGAACTACAATGACAATAATTTAGATGTGTTAATACATAATTTTAAATATGTTTATGTTATTTATTTAATTTTAGATGTATTTTTGACATGAGTTTTGAATATTTTGAATAAAAAAAATAATTGAAGTGAGTTTAATTGATTTTGATAAACTCACTAATTTTTTAAAAATTAGTACACGAAAAGTTGTTGAAAGTTTTATGGTTTGGTTTGCAAAAAAATTAATGTATTAAAAATGGTTACAAATTTTACGGTGATAAGTATTAAAAATAAGAGTGATTCCTTAAAAATAGGAAATATGATTAATTAAAAAAATAAAATAATAAAATATTAAATTTAAAAGATGAATAAAAACTGAATTTTATTGTACAAGTAGTATTTTTTATAAACAAATAAAAGATTGAGCAAAATAAATAATTGACCAAAAAAAATATTAATATATGATAATTCGAAGTTAACCAATATCTCTTAAGAAGCACGAAAGAAATCTTAAATCATAATGGAAAAAATAAATATTTTTTATTTAAGAGCTTAAATCAAAGGAAAAAAGAAGAAAACAAAAAGGAGAGAGCTTCAATTACTTAAGACTTGATAATGGAAACACATATTAACTTCATACTTGGACAAGCTTTCATTTCACCTTAAAACTTTAATCTATAAATAAAAATTTAAAAAATTGAAAATATATTTATAAAGTTTCTTGCCAAGGGAGATAATGCAAACAAAGAAGAGAAAAAGTGGTGTGGGGGCTAGAGTCTCGTGACTTCTCCCTTCTCTTAATGCATATTATTACTTATTTTGCGTACATTATTAGTAAATAATCTATTTCATAATGAAAAAAAATCTATTATCAACTAAAATTCTTAATAAGTCCAATTAAATATTATGCGTGTAGTCGTGTATTTTTTCTTTTATTTATACTTTTACTACTGTTTCTTTTATTTTATTATTTTTTATTTTTTATTTTGGTTATCATCATAGTTACCGCTATTACTGTTATATTTTTAAAATATGTAAAAATTTATATTTAAAAAATTATATTTCTTTATGAAGTTGTACTTATTCAAAAGTTATAACTTATCAAAAAATATAATTTATTGAATAATTATATCTTTTAAAATAAATATTTTTATTCACGAGTCCATAATTGCATGTTATAGGTACGTAGTTGCATGTATGTACTCCGTGTTTATAAATTCTTCTCTTCATTTCATTATTTTTGAATAATCCATTTCAATATTTTTTTTATGCACAAAAAAAAATAAAAAAATATTATTCTGTAAATTATCATTTAATATAAAAATTTAACTGTGTGAGTATAGAAACAATTTAAGTGTTCTTCGTTGTATCGTACTAAAAATTTGTCTCTAACCCATTTTACAATACAATAGTAAAGGAAAATGTGTAACATATACCTTGAAGAGTTATAGTTATTAGTTATTCTATTCTCTAATATTTTTTTATTGTTGTTTCTGTTATATTGTTCTCATATCCTAACTTACAAGTATTCCAATTATTAGAGCTAACAATTATCGCATCCTCCTCTTTCTTCTCTTTTTTTTATTTGATTTATTTTTTTTTCTTTTTCTCTTTTATCATAATCTTTTTAATTAAATATCACACAATTAGTTTAACAATTCATTTAGTTGTAAATGACACAATTAAAAAAATTTGTTCTTCAAATATTGGGAGACGAAGAAAAAGCACTTAATTCTTAACCCAACTGATGAACAAAATCTAGCTTCATTAGAGATTTACTGCTTATGTATTTGGCGGTCTCGCAATAATCACGTCTTAAGATAGGGTGCCAAGACTCCCCAAGAAATGGATGACCTCGCGAGGAGGATGATTAGCTGGGTCTCCACAGCTGCCAATGAACCCCAATTCTGAGTGGATCTTCTTTTATCTTATCTCTCTGTATTGCAATTTCAAGTTAATGTTCTATATACCTGAGCCATAGAGAGGCTATTGTCTCTCTCTTCTTTTGTCGTTACTAAGTCTCATTTGGACATTGTATCCTTTTTGCTAAAAGGAATAAAATACCTAATTTCTTTGGAAAAAAAATGACACAGTTAAGAAATTTCAATGTCAAAATTAAAAAATTTTATGTAATCCGTTTAAAAAATTTTGATGTTGTTTTTTTAATAAATTCTGCACAATTCAAAATTCTTCTTTTTTCATATTCTTATAATTCTTGTTTCACCCTCTTAATAAAAATCTGTGTAAGAGACTCATGGACGGACTTAGAAGGGGTGAGTAGTGGCATCAACCCCCTAAATTTTAAGAAACTGTACTTATATATGAGATATGTACTTAAAAAAATAGTAATTTAATAGTTTTATATGTATTATTTTTCACTATATGATGGTTGTATATTTTAATTGTTTAATTCACTAATATTTTTCACTTAACTAATTTAATATCATACCCTCAAGTCTTTATACCTTTCAAATTAGTTTTTATATAATAATCTCTATATTTATTTTTAAAAAAAATCACTTGTTTTTTTATATTAACATATTTAACATTTATATTATTATATTGATAATAACTCAAATAGTTATATTTTAGTAATCACATTATGTACTTTAAATATTTTTTTTGTAAAAAACACTATTTTTTTTTAAATTTACGTTGTTAAAAAATTTTTATAAAGATATCTTATATCTTGTATTCTATAAGTGTAATGTGTCTTTTAAATAAGTAATAATTTATACTTTATTTTTAAATTTTTTAAAATTTTTAAAAGAATTAATTTTAATTAATAAGATATGTGATCATTTTTAATTTTTTAGTAAATGACACAAAAAATCTTTAAAGAATCACAAGTCCAAAATCTTAACTCACTCAACCAACAAAATACATTCAAATATGTTTTAAAAAAATACATCAATTTATTATAAATAACATAAAAATGGCTAAATCTCTTATATATATGAATTCAATATCACCCAACTAGTTTAATGATAAGAAAAGTACATTATTTAGTTGGAAATGATATGGTTAAAAAATTTCTATGTCATAGTTAAAAAATTCTGGTATCAAAATTTAAAAACTTTTTATGTTATGATTAAAAAGTTTTGGTGTTATTTTCTAATAAATTATGCGTAACTCAGAATCCATAATTTTCTTTATTTCGGATAAATTTTGCAAAACTCAAAATATTTTTTTTCTTCTTCTTTCACATTCTCATCATTCTTATTCCGCCCTCTTAACAAGAATTTGTATAACAGTTAAAAAAATTTGGTGTCAAAATTGAGAAACTTCTTGTGTCATAGTTAAAAAATTTCGATACTATTTTATGATAAATTTTGCATAACTCAAAACAACAACTCTTCTTCTTCTTCTTCTTTTCTTGTTCACCTTCTCTATCTTATTTCACCATCTCATAATTTTTTATATTGTATCCTCTTAACAAGAATAAAAAAAAATCAAATAAAGAAATACAGAATACTGCAAAGCCACTAGAAAGAAGAGAAAGAAAAGAAAAAAATCATAGCAATAATAAAAGAACAACAATGATGAGAATACAAGCGAAAAAGAAGAAGGAACGCGAAGAAGAAGATATTAAAGAGCGCGAGATACGCGTTAATGGGGAGTTAGAGTGTGTCTAACATACAATCTCACTAATGAAATTAATTTTTGTTAGGTTTGGGCCAATTTAATTGAACTTGGTTATCAAAAAAGACTTGGATGTATAGCGAGACTTGTAAGAACCAGAGTTTTTTCGTAAAACCGTTTTAATAAAAATAATAATAGTTTTAATTGCTCGAGATAGATTCAAAATTTATAAGTTTTAATTTGAAAATATAAAGATGAAATTCGATTTCAATGGATTTTTCTAAATTAGAAAATGTATCTTTTGCGAAAATTTTTTGTAAAAAATGCGTATTGGCGCTTAAGCTGACAGTACCAGCTCTAGTCTGTCTAGTATCGCGTATTTTAGAAAATAAGGTTTTAAAAAAATGATTTATTGTTTTGAAAGGACAAAAATAATTTAGAATTGAAAATCGGGCACTAATCTTAAAAGTTTTGACCCAAAGTTGAGTCGAACACACAAAAAATTGGAGCTTGGGCCACACTTGGACCCAAGGCCCTTAACACAACCCTAATACCCCTCATACATGAGCCATTCAGCTCATTTTCATTAAAGAGAGAGAGAGTTCGGTTATGAGAGAAGAGAGAAGGAAAACTATGGGAGCACTATTCACCTCCATCTTCCGAGAGCCATAACTTGAGCTACGGAACTTCAATTGACGTGTCGTTTGCGGACACACAAAGCTCTCGATGAGCTCTTAGTTTCTATCTAGGTTATGTTGGTAAGATCTCTCAACTCGTGCTCCAGTTTCTAGCTCTAGAGTTTCTACATTTTTGGGTTTGAATTTTAAGTAGATTTTGTGGTTTTGCTTGTTTAGGTGATCTCTAATAGTGGGTAATTGTTAAATTTTACCCCTAATCTCATTGGATATATATATGATGTTAGATTGAGTTTTGGTGTTTGTTGGAGTTGGTTGAGGCTTTGGATCAAGTTTTGTGGCTTTGTTTTGGTGTTTGGTGCGTTTGCGAATCGGCCAAAGTATGGTTTCGATTTTCTTTATGTAATATGTAATGTTTCTGGACACTTAGACTAGTTGACCCTAAGATAGAATCGAATGTTGTTGGCGTATGAATAATTATATGTGAATTGACGTTAAATTGTTGGTTGTATTGGATTATTGTGGTTGATGATGATTGTTGGAAATTATTGGTATTAATGAGTATTTATGGTGATTAGTTATATTGATGAATAATGAAGATTATGAGAATTTAAGGTAATCAGTTAATGTAAATGTGTGTGGTGGGTTGGAATAAAAGATATTGATGATTATGATGTGTGATGATATATTATGATGATGAATGTGGGATTTCAGTCTTGTGGTTGGTGATGATATTGAATGATGTTAATTTTGAGTTAATATTGTATGAGGATGCATTATTGATGTTGAGCTATGATTGATGGTGGATGATAATTATGATGATTTTATATGTTGGAGATTAATGATTTTGATGGTGTGGATTAGTCTAAATGAGAGGTTATTGATGGTTGAGTTTGAGGAATGAGTGGTATGGACTTTGTGTTGTTTTCATAGTAATTGGATTGTAAGTAGTTTGGTTTTGAAATGAGAGTTTTGGTGAAAATAAGTTTTTAAGGTTTTCGGTAAAAACGAATTTTTAGTGAACTTTGACGGATCATAACTTGAGCCTCAGTTTTCAAAAGTTATTGAAATTGTTTAGAATTAAAGTCCATTGATAACTCTTCAAATTGATATAAAATTTTTAAAATTTGGACTTTTGTAGAGGAAGTTATGATCATTCAAAGTTTGGTGTCAAAATCTGAAATTCTGCAATGTTGCAGAATTTTGGTGATTTCTGGTATGTGTGTACGCACACTCCTGTGATTTTTCGAACCTGTGCGAACGCACAGCCTTGTACGTACACACACACAAGGGAAGGCCTTCGGTTGGCGGCGCTAGCACAACCTGTGCGCGTACATAGCCAATGAAATTTTACAACCTGTGCGCACGCACACGTTGGGAAGGGCAGTCTGTTGAGGGCGCTAGCACACTTTGTGCGAGCAAACAGAATTGTGGAAATTTGCACTTGTGCGTACGCACACCTCTATGCGTATGCACACATTTTGAAAATCTCTTTGGGTGTGCGTGCGCACATGCCCTGTTTTACAACTAAAACTTTGTTTTTAAACTATATCGCCTTCCCAACAAGCTTGTAAACTTCTGTGACACTTTTTTAAGACTCTTTGGCTTATTTTCGGGTATCAAAGCATGGGAAGGGTCCTAGGAGGTTTAATTTGGGTTTCACTTTGAAAAGTTAGAGAACGAAGGTTTAAGTTTCTGGTGTACTGAGGATGAGTTTGGTTGAGAGAGAAGGAAGAGTAGTGAACTCGGTGATTATTGACAATGAGTTGAGAAATTTATGAACCAATGAGTTTGGGATGGAATTAAGAATTGATGATGGTTATTATGAGTTTGATGGATATTGAAGGAAAGTGTGTCAGGCACTATATCCTTGGAATGTTGAGAATTGATAATTGAAAATGATTTGAGATGAGAAATGGTGATGACTGGTGATGATTTGAGGTCGATGGACAGTGGTTGAGATGAGTCGAGGAATCGGAGCTGTAATGATAAAATTATTGGATTATATGAGAGTGTGCAGAGCCTATATCCATGGCGTAGCATGTTTCTCTGCTGCATGAGTAGATGTTGTTGAGAGTGTGCAAGGCCTATATCCCTGGCGTGGCAGATTTTTCTGCTACATGACTTGTTGTTGTTATTTCCTTCTCTACTACATGAAGTGTGTGAGGCCTATATCCCTGGCATAATAGACTCCCTACTACATGAGTGTGCATGTCACTATATCTCTGACATAGCAGATTCGTTGCTACATGAGTGTGCAGGGCACTATATCCCTGGCGTGGCAGAAAAGGCCACATCCGAGAGGATGTGTCGGGTTGGAATTTAGGGACCGACAAGTGATATCACGAGCCAATAGGACAGACATTCATCATATGCATCTTTTATGTGCTTGTTTGCTTTAATTACTTGAGTTTGCCTAATTGTATAATATGCCTACATGCTTCTTGAATTAATTGTGATATATGATTATTACCTGTGTATTACTTGTTTGCATTAATTATGATTGTTTGATGTTGAGGAGGTTAGGTAGGTGGTGGCGATGGGATCGCACGGAGGTTAGGTTGGCGAAGGATGTGTGATACATCAGTGTGATTAGTATTAGTTAGAATTTTCCTAAGTTGAGATAACCAGGTTTATGGTTTAAGTTCTTTATTTATTTACTTTATTCTAAGCTTGAATATCTGTATGCGATGTGAAATTCTAGAATTGCCTTTGGCGTCCCAGAGCCTTACATCTTACATATTGGGCACTGTTACCATACTGAGAACCTCCGATTCTCATTTCATACTTTGTTGTTATTTTTCAGACGCAAGTTACAAATCTACTTCGGTGAGATTGGGGATATGGTGATAGAGCGGAGTATGGTTCCTCCTTGGTTTATTTCTATTTGACTTTGTTATAGTTACTCTCACATCTCTTTGTATATTTATCTTTATGACCTTAGAGGCTTACATGAGAGATAAGTTGTATAAACTGTTTTAACTCCAAAACTCTGTATTTTTTTATTTGTAACTAGTTAGCTTAAACTCCGCAAGCTGCGGCTAGTTCTCTATGATTATTATACTCTTATATATATATATGTTCTATTCTCTTACATCTATACCTTGTGTCTTGTACGTTAGCTTCATGTGAACGTTTCGCGCTTTTTATAATTCTGTTTTTGAGCTTAATCCTTCATCAGGCTTCTAGAATATATTATTTCCTTCTATATAAATATGTATAAGCCTTAGAAGTGTCGTAACCTCTGATTAACCTTTGCTTTACGGCTAGAGACAAGGCTTAGGGTAATTAGGGTGTTACAAGACTAATTCCATAAAATGCTTATTAAAGCCACTCACATGCCATGGCAAAAAAAAAAACCCATTCACATGGAAAAAGAGATATGAAATAATGATATTCTTCAAGCATAAAATTATACCAATATATAGAACTGATGGAAGTCTAGTAGGTCTATCCAATCAACACAGAAGTCAGATTAATTATTGACTCTAGGGATGGTAAGTGACAACACCATCAGAATTTGAGGGAACCTGCCGCACCCCAACCTCATTGGGGGTGGGTAATTATCCTCCTCGCATCGGAGCGGATTGTCTCTCTAGCAGATTTTGTCTTAGCGCTTTACTCAATTTCGCTCATGGACGCAGTTACAACGTGCCATCAAGATTGAATTTGGACCGTCCATGTTTGAGTCCCCAAGAGAGCTCTTGTTTAAGCTTCAACAGCAGGGAACCATTACTGAATACTACTTTGAGTTTGTGGCACTGGCAAATTGAACAAATATATCAAACCGACGGACGCCCTCCATGATTGTTTTATTAGTGGGTTGAAGGCTGATATCAAATAGAAAGTCAAAGCTCAGTACCCTCCTTCACTCATGCAGAATGTGAGTTTTTCTATGCTTTACAAAGATAAGTTTGCAACAAGCCAGAAAACTATATGGGTCCTGGTTCTTATCGCTCTCAATTCGCCACTCCTCCCTACAACCATCAACTCCGACCTTCCTCTCGTACCCCACTTCCCCTTTACTCCCCACGCCTACACAAAAACAGCCCATTAATGCAAATCAGAACCCCATCAAGAAGTTGTCTCCGGCTAATATTCAGAACCATCGAAAATAGAGATTATGTTTTTGGTGCGATGATAAATTCACACCCAATCACAAGTTTCCTAATCTCCATTTTATGCTCCTTCAACTTGAAGGTGATGACGATGGTGGTATTGAAGAGCCTCTCATGGACGACGTGAAGAAAGTGGAAGTGTTACCGTAACTTGAACACGAAGTGATAGAGCACCATCTATCTTACAATACAATGCATGACATCTCAGGTCCCACTATGATCCGTATGAAAACTTTAACCAACAGTTTTGAGGTTCACACTTTGATCGATGGTGGAAGCTCTGATAATTTCATCCAACCAAGAATTGCTAAATTCTTAAATCTCATGTGGTCCCTACCCTAGGTTTTAAGATGATTGTGGGAAATTTTGACGTGATGGAGATGGAGGGTTGCATACCTTCTTTGGAAATATCTGTGCAAGGGTGCAAAATTCGGATACCAGAAATTTATGTTCTTCGTGTTGCTGGAGGCGAATTGGTGATTGGCACTACATGGCTTAAGACTTTAAAAGCTCACATTGTGGATTATGATTCCTCATTCCTTCGTTTCTTGCATGGAGGACAATTTGTGATAATCCATCAGAGCAAAAAACCTCTACTCCTTCTTCTGCCCAGTTTCATCACATCCGGTGCTTAGTGCACATTAATGCTGTAGCTATAGCTTTCACATTAGAAGTGCATGAATCTGATGTCCACAATGCTAATTCACTTCCATTGCTCGAGGACATGGACGATGAACTTGCCCTGCTTATTCATAATTATGCTAGAATTTTTGAACCACCCACAAGCTTACCACCACCTAGTGAGCATGATCATAACATTCCTCTAATACAAGGTGCGTCTCTGGTTAAGATTTGACCATGTCGCTACCCCCATAGTCAAAAGGAGCAAATCAAAATCATTGTGCAACAAATGTTAGATGATGGAATCATCCAACCAAGTAAGAGTCAAATTTGTTTATCTATTTTATTTGTTATAAAGAAAGATGTACTTGGTTATTTTGCACTGATTATAGAGCTATTAATAATATTACTATGAAAGATAGTTTTCCAATTCCCACAGTCGATGAATTATTAGATGAATTGTATGGAGCTAATGGTTTTCCCAAGTTGGATTTGAGGTCGGGCTACCGCCAAATCTTGGTTAAACCTGAGGACAGACATAGAATAACTTTTCGAACACATTAAGTCAATTACAAATGGCTTGTCATGCCTTTCGTTCTCACCAATGCACCAGTCACTTTTCAAAGCCTTATGAATGATGTGTTTTGCCTGTTTTTATGAGAATTTGTGCTCGTTTTCTTCGATGATATAATTGTCTATAGCCCTTCCAGGAAATTGCACTTGCAGCGCCTTAAACTTGTATTGCAGAAATTGGCGCAAGAGTCCTTATTTGCTAAGATTTCGAAGTGCTCTTTCGGCTCCTCTGAAATTGATTATCTGGGACACTATTAATGGTAATGGAGTTTATATGGATAAAGGAAAACTACAAGCCATTGAGGATTGGTCACAACATCAAAATGTTAAACAATTGAGAGGTATTTTGGGCTTAGCTGGCTACTATCACTGCTTCATCAAAGGGTGAGCCTCTATGGCGACACCTGTCACTAACATGTTGAAGAATAATGCCTTTCATTAGGATCACAAGGATGAAATTGCATTCAAACAACTGAAGGATGCAATTACTTCTCAACTGGTGTTGGCCTTACCAAATTTTGATCAACCATTTGAACTTGCAACTGATGATTCAGGAGCAGGTGTCGGTGCCATATTAGTTCAAAACAAACATCCTATTGCTTATTTTTCAAAGAAATTGTCACCCTCAATGCAGAGGCAGCCTGCGTACACTAGAGAGTTCTATGCTATTATTGAAGCAATTGCTAAGTTTTGTCATTATCTATTTGGGAAGAAGTTCATTATTCGAACGGACCAAGAGAGCTTAAAAGCATTTATGAGCCAGAATATTCATACACTGAAGTAACAAAAATGGTTGCACAAACTACCTGGGTATGATTTCGAAATTCACTATAAACCGGGTGGTGAAAATTTGGCCGCGGATGCTCTATCACGTTATTTTTTTTACGGCATGGTCTACTTCCACTTTGGATTAGATGCAAGCCTTCCGTGATGATGTTGAGAAAGGCGAAAAATTGAGAGAGATTTTGGCTTAATGCTCCACTAATTTCCAAGCTGACGACAATTATAGCTGTATAAATAGGGGACTTCTTTGGAAAAACAGAGTTGTGGTACCCCCTAATAGCAGTTTTGTCCAGTTAATATTGAAGGAATTTCATGATAGTCTGGCGGGAGGACATTCGGGCATTGCTAAGACCGTGGAGTGCATTTGTTCACACTTCTATTGGCCTAATATGCAAAGGATGATCCGTGATTATGTGCTTTGCTGTCCTATATGTCAAAAGGCCAAGAGTGAGACACAATATCCAGCTAGTTTGCTACATTCTTTACCTATTACTTCACAAGTTTGGAAAGACATTTGCATGGATTTTATCACTTGCTTGCCGCTTGCTCAAAGTTATTCAGTCATCCTGGTTGTGATTGATCGTTTGACGAAGTTTGCTCATTTTATTGCTTTGCGGAGAAACTTTGATCGTAAGAGTGTTGCAGCAGCATTCATTAAGAACATTGTCAAATTGCATGGTTTTTGGATAGATATAAAGTCTTTATCATCAAATTTGGGCAACAATTATTCATATCACAGGGCACCAACTTAGTCATGAGCTCCGCATATCATCCCGAAACAGATGGCCAGAGTGAGGTGTTGAACAAGACCTTGGAAATGTACCTCCGTTGTTTTTTCTTTGAGAACCCCAAGAAATGGCTAGACATGTTGGCCTGGGCCCAATTCTAGTACAATACATCCTTTCATAGTAGCATCAAAATGTCCCCTTACAAAGCCTTATACGGTCGTGATCCTCCTTTGCTAATTTGATATGAGTTCTCCCCTCAAGATGAGCCATCATCGCAATAGTTGTTGGGTGAAAAGGACAAGATTTTGGCTCAATTGAAGCTTAACTTACATCGTTCACAACAGTTTATAAAAAGTTTTGCTGATCGCTCTCGAAGACACATAAAATTTGAGGAAGGTGACTTGGTCTTAGTGAAATTGCAGCTTTATCGGCAACATTCTATTGCTTTGCGGAAGAATAAAAAAGCTTGGTATGCGATACTTTGGTCCTTTTCATGTCTGCAAGAAGCTCAATACAGTTGCCTATAAGTTTGAGTTGTCACCTAAAACTCATATCCATGATGTTTTCCATGTTTATATGCTCAAAAAATTTCTAGGAGAGGATTATCATCAATATTTACCCATGCCCTTACAAACCTCAATATTGGGTCTAATCTTATCCCCATTTGAGGTTGTAGACAATAAAACTGTGCTGCAAAATGATAAAGATATACACTAGTTTCTAATCAATTGGGGCCAAGGCTCGGGTGCAACCTCTATATGGGAGAATACATCAGAGTTTATGAAAGATTATTCTTATTTTAACCTTGAGGACAAGGTTGATGTTAAAGAAGGGGATACTGTTATAAGTAAAAGGAAAAATAAGGAAAGAAATATTGTAATAAATTCCAAAATGAAGGAAGTGCGCACCATTAATGAAGATGAGGAATAGGTTAAGCAAGAATGACAAATGTCAGACAATGTATAAATTCAGAATCACAGAAGGGGCAACAGAATGAAAGCTACAAATGGAAGGTTGAAGGATTTTTTGTGGTAGTTGAATGTGGTATTTGTCTTCTTCTTCCCCTTTTTCAAAATTATCTCTTGTTTCTTACTCTCTGAATTGTTCTGACTCTTCCTTTTCTCTCTTCTTAGGTCCTTAACGTAAGAAATTTTCTGTTGCAGTTCCTTATATCCTCGTACCTATACTATTTTCTTATTTCTCAAGTTGATTATATTTTCTTGATTTCCATTGGCTTTATACTAGACTTATGGTTTCGTTAAATACTGAATTTCTGTTACTGTTTTATTGACTGTTGTAATTTTTTGCTTAATTCTTGATTCAATACATTACACGCTTCCAACAATATATCTAGAGACACTAAATTAGTGTATTTCGTGTCCATCTTGATAGAAAGGATATAAAAATATTAACAAGAGATATAATTTAATTTTTATTTTTTTATTATTCTTGTTATTGTTTTATAATTATATTTTTTATTATTATATTTTTCTTTCCAAAATTTTTAAATGAAATAATAAGAATAAATTAAAATTTCATAATTTGTTCTAGTTTATCACCTCTCAAAATATAAAAACACTAATTTTTGTATTTCTAATCTGTATATTATTATTAGTATCTTATCTTATCAAATACAGCTTAAATAATGACCAAAAATAATAAATTATGGCAACTCCATGGTATTTTTTTATATTTTTAACACTGCAAATAAGCGTGAGGTGTATTCTGAATAAAATAGAAGAGAATGAAATTGAGTAATGCCAAAATCCATCTTTATCCGGCTCATTGCCTTCCCTAATTGGCTCCCAGTTTCACACAAAAATTGGCACACTTCAATCCCGTGCAGCAAAACATGCTCTAATATTTTCGATAGGAAATACTACTATCTTATATTAAAAAGATTGTCCGAGTTACAAGGATGCATAAACATTTATGGTACCATAAACAAACGTCTAAAGCATTGTTAAAAGTCTATATAGACGTACAGCATATATATCCTCGTATATAAGCTCCATTTGATGCATATACATCAATAAACGCAACAAGTTAAAATAGTAATTTCTATTACTTTTAAGAGTGGATGAAGTTAATATAAATGGAGTAATCGTAGCTAGTTGGTATCCGCTAGATATGGTTGGTTTGGTGAGAAGTTAGAGGGGGCTCCAAAACCCAAAACCCAGAAGCCAGAGAGGAGTTGGAGGGCCAGAGTGTTGAGTCAGATAGTACCAACAGGACCACAATGTCCCTGCACAGTGGCTCCCATTGCAATAACTTCATTATTCCTCTCTCTGTCTCTCACATTCACATTACTACCCACTTTCAACTTTCAATCTCTTCCTTCTCACTTAGCCTTAGCCATCCCCCTTTCTTTGAAATTCTCATCACATGTCTCATCATCTGTGTCTAGAAGCTATAGTGCTCATAGTAGTAGTAGAAGTCTCTTTGAGTCTAACACTTACCTAACTTGAGTTCACAAAAACAAACAGGACATAAATATCTACCAACAATGGATAATGAGAATACTTACTCTACTACTACTTCCTCCACAAAAGCAGCTTCAAGCATGAAGAAGAAGTTCTTGAAGGCTTCTAAGGAACAAAGGTCAAGGCTCTACATACTAAAGAGGTGTATTATTATGTTACTGTGTTGGCACAAGTACGAGCAGTAGTAGTATATATATATATAAGTGTATAAGTATAACTTTATATTATATATCTCAATCTATACTTTTAGCAGGTGATGATGGATACCATCATTATTAATACACACCAACCCCACTGTATTTACTACTTAAGGTAACCCCTTCAAGTTTGTTAGTATATGTATGTGGCAATCACAATGTTATGTGTAATTAATTACTATGGGGGGTTCTGTTAATTAATGAATCATAATCATCTCTTGGCTACCTAGCTAGCTGCCTATAGCTAGATCCCGTGACCATATATGCATCTTCGGCATATTAAAGAACATACTATGTTTGTTCAAATTAATATACTAGGATTATTATTAAGTAGAATGATGAGAGGCAGGGTTTGAAGGAACTTTACTCTGGTAAAAGAGGCAACAGTGAATTGAGGTTGTTTTTTAGTGTAAAAGAAGATGAAACTTGAAAGGAATAGACACCATTTCACATGAGGATAGGGACAAGTACAGAGGAAGTTTTGGACAAGAATAAGGCTTGCCCAGTTTTCTGCTTACTTTTTGCCAGTTATAATAATAACATTTGCATGTATAAAAGCTGCTTTCAATTCAATTAAGAAGCTTCGTCTTTAATTTTCTTACACTTTCCATTCGCCTTTGCTATCATCATCAACCATCTTCTCTTTTGTCCTTCCAATTCCAAAATTTCTTTATTCTTTTTCATTATTAATTTTCTTTAAAGAAAATATAAAGTTGATGCTTGAAATATTAAGTGCGAGTAATTTAGAAAAACCTCATCTAACACATCAAATCTAATCTTAACATATGTTGTTCCTCCATGCTCTATGGACCAATATTATTAAAACATAAATACGTACTCGACGATTGCTGTACCCTTGTCTCTCTGTATTTATTTGGATTTGACATTCGGCCAACCCTCTTGTCTAATTTCGAATTCCATGCTTCCACCTTGGATTAGAAAATTCCATTTTGTGAACATCAATGTAGACTGTTATATTTTGGATTGGACCAACTTATATGATGAAACAGGACAGAGCATAGTGATGCTGCTTCTTTGGTTAAGCATTACTTGATTGATCATGCTTATAGCAAATTCTTCAAATTAAACTCAATTAATTTGGCTAACCAAAGGTTAATTTATTTCATTATTAATTGTACAAAATTGTGACTGTATGGGAACGTGTTGACGAAGTAAAAGTCGTAAACATAGAAATCGTGGCCTTATTTATGGGCACTGCTTGCGGGGAAAAATACAACTACAACCAACTAATCACAAGGAGGTCCCACTTCATCTATCAGATTCTCAAATCTCAACTAATTAACGCTCACACCGGGAATCTATTCTGCTACCACCCAAAAGATCCTCTAAATTTTGAATGTTTATTTTATAGGATGAAGTATGATCTTTTATTTTTAAATAATTTTTTTTATATTTTTTTTATTTTATTTATGAAAAAAATAATAAAAAATTATATATTTTTTAAGTAAAAAATTCAAAATAAGAAAAGAGACCATTTTAATAAAGATACTAAAAATATTTTTTTAAAAATATTTATATGTGTCATGTTATTATTAGATATTTTTATTAAATTGATTAATAATTTATTTTTTGATAAACTAGAACAAAATCGGTTTATTATAATAATAATAATAAACTCAATTATTTGCATCATAATTATTAGACACGATAAATTTGATCCGATCAAATTACACAATCTGAACCGAATATTTTTAATCTTTTTTAAAAAGACAAATATATCCTAAAAGTTTAAAAATGAGTTTAAAAATGATTTTTTTATTTTGTGAATATTTAAATTTCTAAAAGTTTAAAAATATAATTAAATCTCTAAAAAAATGAGTTTATTGTTATTATTATAAAAAAAATAAGTTTTATTCTAAGTTATTAAGAAATTTAAAATAATCAATTCATTAATACGTGTAATAATAATGCGAGACGTAAATGTCTTTACAAAAAGACGTTTTAAGCGTCTTTATAAGAGCATCTCCTTAAAAAAAATCCAAATTCTCAAAATATTGAAAACTAAAATTACTCACAAAAATTGACAATTTCATGGATAAATTTATCTTTCATACCAAAGTTTTAAAAATACTATATCATTTTTTTTGAGAGTAAGTGTGTCCATATATAATCTTTTGTTTGGAAAATGATATTTTAAGAGTACATTTTTCACTTTAATCTTCGATTTTTACCCAAAAAAAAATAATACAAAAGATTAGTAACATGTAAGATATGTTGAACCAAAATGTAGGTACCTCAATGAATAAAGAAAAAGTCATAGAATATATAATCTCGTACCATTGAAAATAACAACAACAACAACAACAAAGCCTTGTCCCACTAAGTGGGGTCGGCTACATGAATCAAACGATGCCATTGTGCTCTGTCATGTATCATGTTTACAGTGAGACCGTTTACATGTAGATCTCGTCTGACCACCTCATGGATGGTCTTCTTAGGTCTTCCTTTGCCTTTCGCCCTTTGTCCATCTTCCATCTCATCCACCCTCCTGACTGGATGTTCTATCGGTCTTCTTCTCACATGTCCAAACCACCTGAGACGCGATTCAACCATCTTTTCCACAATGGGTGCTACTCCAACTCTCTCCCTTATATCTTCATTCCTTATTTTATCCAATCGCGTATGACCACTCATCCATCTCAACATCTTCATCTCTGCCACACTCAGCTTATGTTCGTGCTCCCCTTTAGCCGCCCAACACTCCGTACCATACAGCATCGCCGGTCTTATAGCGGTGCGATAGAATTTACCTTTAAGTTTTAAAGGCACTTTTTTGTCGCATATAAAACCAGATGCACTCCGCCATTTTGACCAACCTGCTTGGATCCTATGATTTACATCATGTTCAATCTCTCCATTATCCTGTATGATGCACCCAAGATACTTAAA
>NC_029772.3:97372733-97384868 GCF_000817695.3 Arachis duranensis | reverse complement strand
AAGAAGTCGATTTGAGAGCTTGTCATGCCACTCTTATAGGTTATAAGATGTTCGTCTCTCTTTTTAAAACATGTATTTGCGATGAGAAGATCAAAGGTTGAAGAAAAGTCTAAAATAGTTTTACCCCGAAACCATGGCCTCCGTGAATACTCCCATACCCAGTCACTTCTCTCCTAACTTGGCCATTTAAATCTCCTCCTAAGAAAATCTTATCTCCTAAAGGTATGCCTTGAACCAAACTCTCTAGATCCTCCCAAAATCTTATCTTGTGTTGTTCGTCCGAACCCACTTGCGGTGCATAGGCGCTAATCACATGGAAAGCACCTCCCTCCACCACAAGTTTGATAGAGATGATCCGATCTCCCACCCTCTTGACATCAACTACGTCCTTCTTCCACTGCTTATCCACAATTATTCCAACCTCATTCCTATTCTTCACCTTTCCTGTATACCAAAGTTTGAAACCAGAAGAATCCAACTCCCTAGCCTTTGCACCAACCCATTTCGTTTCTTGTAGGCACATAATGTTAATCTTCCTCCTTGTCATGGTGTCCACCACCTCCATGGACTTTCCTGTTAGAGTGCCTATGTTCCATGTCCCAAATCTCAACCTTTTGTCGCTTCGACCTTTACCTTTTCCTTTGTGAACTAGCTTATTTACCCTCGTCCGTTCACGAAAACGCGAGAATCCTTGCTCATTTAACACTACATCCGGGCACCGATGCAGCGGCTCTTGCTTTGACACCGTACTCGAGCCATACGGCGCGTTACTTCCGGGTAACGACCTAGCTTTAGCGCAATAATGTCTTTGATTCATGTCATGGGGGGTTCGGCTATATTTTTACGTTGGTTGCCGAAGACCTAACACAACTCTCCTCCTTTATCCGGGCTTGAGACCGGCTATGTACTGCAAGTGTAACATAGGCGGAGTTACCATTGAAAATATTAATAATAATTAATTAACGATTATAAATCATAAAATATGTTGGCATATAACATTACTGATGAATAAATTATATGTACCTCCAACCAACAGAGCTTTCATTGATTGATTACGGAAACGGGACGGACTTTAGTTATTTTATTTTGTGGGGAGGGGGGTAACAACTAAAACGTACCGTAATCATGATTACCTGATTTATGTAATAAAAATCCAAAGAACAAAAAGAGCCAGAAAACTTGATATTCTTAGGAATGTTAGTAACAGTGACAGATCACCCCTTCCATATGATTCTTGTATATTCTTTTATTTTTTTATTTATTTTTGGATGTAGAAAAAAGCACCAATCAATCCCCCCCCCCCCCCCCTTTCTCTCTCTTCTTCTCTTCCTTCCTTCTCCTTTAATGGATTTATGGTAACTAACTCCACTTAGTGATGTATCTAACTTCCTTTAAATGTGGAAGAAAGTTGTGAGGTGTTTTATATTCTATTGAAAATTGATGGAACTCAACCTAATGGTTCAACAGAAAATCCGTGACATGCAGGCATACTCAATCAACACACAACAATTACTGAGACTCACAAATTTTTTGGCACCAACCAACCACTGACTAATTTTGCAAAAAGGCAAAAGCTATTTTGAAAATTGATATAACCCCCTGTGACTGTGAGGGCCGGGAGGGAGGCTCATAAATATGAAAACCTGGAACCTAAACTCAATGTCTTGTCTAACATAACTGCCTTTTATTTTCTTTTGATTATTCAAAATATGCCTTTCTCCAATCTCACAATTTAATGTGCTCCCTTCCTATTCGCTGCTTGGTCGTTGCCACATTAAATGCCTCCCTTAGAATCTCTCTCTTAAGAATGGACACACCCATCAAGCCTTAGCTTCTTCACCACTCTTTCTTTTCCTTCTCCTCACTCATAATGCAACCACTCACGTAAAACTTTAAACCTTTTCCTCCTCCTTCTTCCTGGATCTTCCCTTGCATTGTATTGGACATATTTAAGGTAAGTTTTTTCTCGTCACAGATTAATAATTAAAGTTTTCATTCGAGAAAGAGCAGGATCATTGGCGGATCGGATCGGATTGGATTCGAGTTGCATGCAGTAATTATTAATAACTTGGGATATTGGTACGGTTCAATCAAAAGGCGGCACTTTGTAATACAAAAGCTCCGTGTTATTTGATTGAGCCGTGCCAATATCACATGTAAGTATGTAACTGATCTCTGCCAACTCAGTTTCTTGTATCCATGGCAAATTGGCGATCGAGCTCACGATGAAAGGTGGTTTTAGCTTTTGTTTTTTGTTTACGGTATACATATTATTGAATCATATGCTTTAATTTAATTTGAGTTCATGAGCAGGAGTGAAAATCCACATGAGATGTGAACGTACGTACGTCAATGAACGACAGTAGTGAGTAGACTACCACTGATTGATTCATTTCCTGTGCAGATTTTATCTTTAGCAATTTGGTTTAGGCGGAAAACTATTCTTAGCAGATAAGCAAAATCATCAATTTCGGTGCACAAATATTGCTTCTATTTTTTCTTTTTCTTTTTTTCTTGCTTCTTTGTGGATGGTACTGCTGGTAGGGACTTCTATGGAGGGCAGATCAAGTGGCAATTTAGTAGAACTTTCTTTTCTTCTCTTTTTGGACAGTTGAATAAAAAATATTATGTGCATACTAAAATTAGTCTTTATGTGTATAAATACATATATTATTTTATATAATTTTAATATAAGTTTATTCAATTAACTCATTTGATAATTTCTTTTTTACGTAGACATAGCATAGTTCAGATTGAATTATAGCAGCTGATCTTCCTCTTAACTGCTTTTTAGTTACTTTAAAACAGGTTAAGGACAATGTTAAAATCTCTTTGGAAATATTTCCTCCGGAAAGGTCCTTAAAAGAGATCTCTACGTATAACGTGTTATAAATTGGGTGCTCCTATAATCAATTCTCTAACCTGAGTTGTTAACCAGTGATCATCTCTGTTTAACCAGTGATTATTTCTTTTTGGAGTCTCTTTTCTTTTTCAGGGTTTAGTAATTTAGTTCATACTAGAAGAATTAAGGATCTGATAGCAAGTCCTTCTCTTGTAGACTATAATAATAATAATAACAATAATAACAATAATCGACCAAAAAAATAATAATAATAACAATAACACATATATGTAGACTATAGTGATTTATTGGTGAGAAGCAATTATTATTTAGAGTTAGAGATGGCAGAGAACAAGAAATATATATATAAAGTCCTCCGGCCATTACTAAAAGAATGTGGGTTGGGTTGGTTGGTCATACAACTATACTCTTTCATTCTCTTCTATTCTCTTCTCCAAAATACTAAGCTGCAAGTGTTGACTATTGAACCTTCTACTACTAGCACACATATTATGTATAAGTATCTGCATGCTTCATTCATATCTTCTTCCCCTTAAGGTTTCATATCAAAATGTTGCAGTCCACAGTGCATTTTCATCCTCGCCGCAGCGCTGGTGAACCACCTTTATTCTCTCCACAGACCTGCAAATCCCACTGCATCTCCAATCGAAAGTAGCTATACACATGTTGCCTGCCTGTGCTTTCCACTCACAATCTGCATCAACCACCACTACTGCAATTATTACATTATTTCAAACTGTCTAACAACATTCAGATTCAAAGTTTTCATTAGTTCTTCTGGTGCTTTCCGAATAGCAGAGGATCAATGATGATATATGGTGCTATCTGTCACAATTTTTATTAAAAATAAAATGTGATTATAATAACAATTAAAATAGCATACCCGGGGGTGTGCCGCAGCACATTCTCCTGTCATCGATATGCTCCACGTCTAAACCAATGAACCAAGATCCCAAAGAAACATCTTCATTTGCGTATTTATGCAGCACGTCCCTGCCATTATAAGCCAATCATTTCCTATGCTAGTTAGTTATCCCAAATTGCAAGCTTGTCCTTGTTTATACACAATGAGGATCTTGATTCCACTTTTAACAGTTCTCGGTGACGAAAGCAAAACTTACTGATTAGTTGATATATAAGTAGCCAAATCTTGTGAAATGGCATATAGTTGTCCGGTAGCATGACGGAAGTACTTGTTTCCTACCTCACCAAACTTCCAGTATTCAGGTTCATGATATTTCACTCCCCTGTGGTAAAACAGTTACACTAGGAAATGGATTTGAATTTAATTTATCTGAAAAGTAAAAGCGAAGCTTTTCTTACTTCTGAGCAAGCACAGGGCCAGATTTCATGCACCCAATATACACTCGAGGTTTCATACGGTGCATACTCAGAGTCAATCCAAGTGTTGCTGTGAAGAGAGGAACAAGATAAGGAAAATTAGGAAAATGATTCATGGTTATAAGAATTCTCAGATATTCCCATAGAATGCCCTTTGATTTTTATTTTTTTCCACTTTCTAAAAGCTTCTAAAAAATAAAATGCAGAATAGAAATTTCCATATCTAGTCTTAATTTGATAAAATTAAGGCAAATGTTCCTAAAGTAAAATTGCAAATTCAAAGTTCTATAGGACTATTTAGTATTTACCTAAATTCACATGGACATCATCATCAACTTTGACATAAAAATCTGCATCCCACAGAGCAACAGCAGTTGAAAAATAGGTCTTTGTCTTTGCTGATAGTTCAAGGTAGCCCTCAACATGGTTCTGCATAAATATGGATGCATTTTTTTGTTAGTAAAAATAAGTCGGCACAAATTATAGCCTTATACATTTAAATGAAAAAAGATAGGAGAAATAGATCACCAGCCTCAAAAAGTCGCCATGAAGCTTCTCCTCTGCTTCTATAGCTCTATCAAGAATGCCACCTGATGTAGAACTATAGATAAAATGGCCAAGTGTGGTTGATTATTTAACAGCAGAAGGAATATTTTCAACTAACCACATAGGAATTCATCATATACATTATCCCAAAGGTTTCAAGATTTGTCATCGATTTGACAATAATTACTTATCGATTTCTTCATTTAACACAATGTTCTCATATTATATGCATACTACCAATCCATAAAATACAAAGCAATCACGTTAGATATTAAATAGACACCAATGCATCAGAATGAGAAAGAAACAGTTCAGTTTGAAATAAGTTGATGCTAAGGCAACAAAACAAAGTTCTAAGGAGCAAACACATAAGAACATAACGGCAATGGAATAATCATAAATAGGTTAAAGCCATATGACACTGAATATTAGGACACACTGAATCTGACCTGTGACCTATAACAAAACGTATGACTATGCCCTTTTCATCCTCCAACTTCTTTCTTTCCTCAACTGATGACGTTCCATTTCAAACCATGAATCAGATACAATGAATAAGAAAGGAAAAACTAGAAAATGGGCTAAAATGTCACTTGATCACCTTGTGGCATCCAAGTTGCACGAACAGAATCTCTTCGCTTTCTGCTACTAAAAGCTGTATTGATTCCTATAACCATGAAACATTTTTTCCTTGAAGTTGATTCAACTGTTTGTGTGTTTCCTGGTACATGAGAACCATGCATAAAAAATTCAGAACTCTACCAAAGGTAACTAAATATTCACTCCAAAGCCGATATTGTCTTACTCTGTTTCCTGCAATTCGTAAGCAGTAGGTTTAGCATCAGATTACTTTTGATAGGTATGTAAGAAAATTCACAGCAAACAAGAATGGGCTTAGCTTACCTGATGACATGTTGTGTATTTGAAACTTCGACTTGACTGTAATTGGAGTTAGGCTTTACAACCTTTGAACAAAGACAAATGTTATGAAAGAAAAGTGTCACCATCACAGATTTTTCCCCCTAAATAACAAAAGATGCAGCAAGAATTCATAAAGCCTGAGACTTGAGTATAGAAATCTAGAGTTACATATGGCAGAGAAAAAAATTCTACTTGAACTAATCTTGACTTTCATCGCAGACTTAATATTTAAAACAAAGGTAGAGCCATTACATGACATTAGACTGTCGACAAAGCGACAGGTCAACCCTTGTGGCACAATCTTGTATCAAAATTAAGCACTCTGCAATGAATAGCTTCAAGCCCAAAGGGCTTTAACATGATGGAATATTATAACAAACCAAATCAAGTTCACCCCCTACTACTATATACAAATCTAGAAAACTAAGATCCATTAATAACATTTTAACCATTGAATTATATGAGATGTAAGCAGCACAGGTAGGTAATGACAGGATTAGAGACTAGGGAAGAGGTAAGACTGACAGACTTACTAGATTTACATTACAATCCTCAGAGTTTAATTTTAGCTGATCAAACTCACTAGAAGTTCTTGATATTTCTTTAAATTCTGGCGTCAACCACATCCTGTTGCGAAATTAGTGGTTAGCATTATATATGTAGTGATTAGTTTACTTGAGGTGCAATGTACTAATACAAATAGATTAAATTGAACAATCTAAAACAAGAATGCAAGACCAAAATCAAAGGAGATGAACAAATATCCATATTATTTCTTTTGGTAAACCAATCAAAGCTCAACATATTGAATGCACTAGGTGTATGATCCATGACATTGACAATGCAGTTCAGATACCATAGATTATATTCATACATTAGAAACAGAAAACACAACCGACACTGATTCAGAGCAAGCTTCTCTAAATCAATAATGCAATTTCCCTAAAAATATCCTTGCAACCAGGAAACAAAAAAAAAGTGATTATTTTTATGGCAAACATGGCGAATTCTCATATTAGAAGCTTAACCCATTTGCACCATAAGATATAGAAACTCTCAGTCCCTAAAAATTAAAACTTGATGCTCAAATGTAGATACCCAGAAGCTCAAGTACCTATTGGAGAAGAACATTCCAGCACAGAAGCTTCCCACACAAAGAAAAAGAGCCCATTTTCTATGAAGGACACCCCTTGCATTCACTTCCACAGCTCCGCCCTTGCTCTTCATACTCATTTTTCTCTTCTTTGCTTACCTCACTATCAAATAAATAAATAAATCAGGCAAGGAAAGAAAATGCACAAGAAGAAACAAAGATTAAACAAACCGCAAAATGTTAAAAAAAAAAAAAAAAAAAAAAAAAAAAAAAGAGAGGAAAAAAGAAAGATGGAAACTTTACAGGTCGTGTGGCACAGAGTGCCTTTGGGGTAAGTGAAGAAGACTAAGTTAGAAACCCTTCTTATTCTTTCAATGAAAAAGAACCGAAACTGCTCTTCATCATCAATAAAATTTGAAGAATTAACTTGTAACATATAAAGGTAACAGTTAAGTGCTTAACACGGTTTTATCAGATCTTGTTCTCTCTCTACCTTCAGTTTTTGTTTTCACCTGAAAAATCTGCTGTATGTTTCCTTCAACATTTTTTCTTTTTTCAGCTCAACTCGGTGTATATGCTATATAGTTCACATTAAAAAAAAAAAGTTTCTTTTTTTCTTTTTTTTTTCTTTTGCATGCAGTAATTAGAATTGTCATACGAGAAAAAAAGAGTTATTTATTTTGCTTATAATTTGCCTAGGGAAAGTGTCGGTAAAGTAATTATCACTGCAAATATTTATCAAGAGAACATAAATTTGTTGAATCCAGTTGGGATGTGAAGTGGGATCCCACTCGAGTCTTTTTTATGTAAACCATGTATGCTATATTTGAAGTCTAACTATATAATTATGAGTTATCTTATCTGCTAATTAGTATCTATTTAATTTGTAAGCTTTGCACTATCATAATTTCTGTCTGAAAAGGTAAAAGTAAGCTATGGTTGATCTTATTGAAGACAATGAGCCCAAAAAAGGGATCACGTTTCTTAGAAAAAAGTTACTTTTGTTTAGCACTTAGCAGGAATAGCAATATGATTTATGATATGATAAATCAAGATTCACGATGTTACATAATCTAATCTTCATTATCTAAATTTATATGCACACACTAGTTGGTGTCATCGTGAATGAATGGCAGACAAAGCAGCAGATAATATTTAAATTAGAAAAACAAAAATTATTGAATTTTGTAGGAAATAATAACTTCAAGAAAACTTTTTTTTGTATTTTTTAGTTGGCTAATTTTTTTAGTTATGAAATTTTAAAATGTGTTATGCTCAATTATGAAAAAATGGTGTGTTTTTTATAGATATGGAAATAATTTTTTTATTAAATTGAAACTTACAAATAGGAGGCTCAGTTTTGTTTTTGGAAAGAAAACTTAGTGTCAGATTTGGGGTAATAGAAAAATTTAAACCTCAGATTTGTATGAGCTGAAAATTTTTTTAAAGGATAAACAAATTTGTGGGTCAGTTTTGTGGAAAAAAAGATGATAAACCACAAATCTGACCCTCAAAAATGATAAACTCATTGGCCAGCGGCAGACCTTTAAATGGAACTGAGATTTGGACGAATTAGTCTTTAACCTGTCGGGTTGAGGGATACCGTTTGGGTAAACCAAAAAAAAAATAAAAATAAAAACACCACCACAATCTCAATAATAAAAATAAAAAGTGTTTTTAGTTTGTATATGATTTTCAATATAATAATTTTCAAAAAATAGTATAATATTATTTACTGATATATGATGCTCAAGAAAAACAATTTGCTCTTGACGAATTCATTTTTTGAAAATAAAAATATATCTATAAAAAGAAAAAGAATTAGTCATGGCGAGTGAATTTGTTTTTGCTCTTTTATAAAAAAAATTTATCATCAATCCCGAACGAATTCTATTGGTCTTGATATTTCTGAAAATCACTAACATTCCCATTTTTTAAAATTTCACCTCCCAATAAAATTATTTAAATTTTTTTAACCATTTTTTGGGTCTTGATACCTTTTCTTTCTCTAATTAAGTAATTATAATACATTTTTTGTTACCGTTATCTTATTACTGTGTATAATATTAACACCTTCTGCACAAAAACTTGGTTTTTTTGTCCATTTATCTTGATCTAAAAGTGAAAAAATAAAACTGTTAGAGTGTTGAGGCTGTATGTTACCATACACAGAAGAGAAAGATTTTGTTTCAGGTATAATTTTTTAGTCTAATAGAATATGTATTCTAATTTGGTTCTAAAAGGTTTAAATTTTATTAGCAGAAGGACATAACATACAACTACAAGGCCAAAAACAATGATTAGAGGAGGACATACAAATTAAATAAGCATAAATATTTAATCAAATGATTAAAAAAACCAACTACAATAGAAAGCTTAAATCATAAATCATAAATACAAAATACAAAACAGAGAACAAGAAACTCCCTACTCCCAGAAAATGTAGAACAAGAAATAAACAAAAGAAAATTAAAAGGTTTATGATGGGACACTATTTCAAGTTTGAAGCTCTTGGGGTTGTAGCAGCACCTCACAATAAATTAATGCTATAATATTAGTACGGATAATCAAATATAAAAGATTGCATGGGATTTGATCCGAATCTGAGTCTAACAATAATGATGAATACTACTACTATTGTGCTATAACTATAGATAGTGGTGACTCCAAAACCATAACATATAACATATGATTATGAAGCTGATAATGACATGACCATAGAACATGACAACACTAACATTACTCAATGAAGCCGGTTTTGGTCAAAATGGCATTCCTCACTTTGCTAAGATCTCTTCCTTTGAGTGTTCTTCCAATGCCTTCACACACAGAGAATGAAGAGATCTGGCTCCTTGCAAGCTTCCTAGCAATCAATTCATGTGGTGGAATGATCATACCATCTTCATCATCATCCTCATTCTCATCATCATCATCATTATTATCATCATCAAACCCATCATCCTTTTTCTTGCCATAAATCTTTGACCAGTCAGGGATGTCCATTGGTGCTGAGGACCCTCTAAGACTTGCTTGCCCATCATGATCTTCATCAGAAGAGGGTAATAAGACTCCATTATTAGCCCTTGGTATCTTTCTTGTAGAGGTAGCATTGTGCCATGCAGAACAAGAAGAATATCCAGATGATGATGATGATGAGTACTTCTTAGACTTAGACACCATTGTTTTTGTGGTTGAATAATCCTTCTTGTCCTTGGTGATCATAGCAGTTCCCCACACATCTTGCTCATCAAACTCTTCACCCCAATCAGCCATTGTTGTGTTTGTTCTGCCTCCTGTAAATGCAAATGGCTAGGTGGTTATGAGAAAAACAGAACAGAACAAGGGAAATGGATTAACAACTGTGATATGATGACACATACATTCATCTATTTTCAGCATTTATAGACATTGATGACACTAGAAAAGTAGAAACCTTGTTTCTTTTTTCACCTAAAGACATCAATATATATTATCATAGCTGCTAGTGAGATAAGATGCTCTCTTTTCTTTCTCTCTCTTTTTCTTCCTCGGGAATTAAAAAACAGATCAGAAAGGTGTAAGAGAATAATAAGAGGAATCTAACTTGCCTTTGGCCTCCAAAAGGAAAGACCTTTGAAGAGATTTATCTCAAATGGGGAACACACTGATGATGAAGCCTTAAAAAAACCAACCAGGACAAAGGGAAGAAGCCTTGAAAATCCCTTCCACTGACCTTATAATAGTAGATAGTAGATGCCTCCAAAGAAAGATCACAGGTTTCAAGAGACCAGTCTCTCACAGAATAGTACCTGAAAAAATGAAATAAAAGACAAGATAGAGGGCAGAAAAAGACAACAGATTAAAGCAGCAGAAAGATGTGTATGCGTATGCATATATACACATGCATATGAATGAGAAAAGGTTGTATTTATAGTTTGGCCCATAAAAGAACCACATGCACAGTAAAGAAAGCAAAAAGAAAATGATGGGTCTTGTAGTGAGTTACAGTTATTGATTGATCTCTCTACCTCTCTATAATAGTAGTTTACCTGAGCTGAGCATAAGAGAAAAAGGGGGTGTGGTTTTAATTGCAAGAGTCCAAAAGGGACAGAGATGAAGGACAATAAGGAGGTGGGGATAGCGGCATGCAGCAATGAAAGAAGAGAAGAGAGCAAGTCCCATCATAGCCCCATTAAAGAAGAGGGAAAGAAAGAGAACACTACTATAGCTGTGTGGCTGTATGCTGCCGAATTTATCACTCAGCAGTTGCTGTTGCAGGCCACAAAAAACTTAATTGTTTTCTTTTCTCAATAGACATAATCTCTGAAAAGCTGCATCTTGATTGGCTCCAATGTACCTCCAACCTTATCCTCTTCCCCTCCTAGTCCAATGCAACAAACAGCAGAAGTTGAAGCACAAGAGAACTCATTGAGGTAGGTGACTGAGGTAGTAATAGTATTATTGTATTAGAGTAACTGTGAAACTTGAAAGTGTGAGCCTAGCCAAATACTACTATTGTGTTGGTGGCTGAGGAGAGAATCCAAGTAGAAATGCTATTTGGTTGTTAATATAACATACTCAGTGAAAAACTTACATCGATATATGTAGCGGGTTATTGCTAGCGAATGAAAATCAGACTTCCACCACTACTCAGTCACTTGCTATGGTAGTAATATTCATTATTCAATGCTTCCTTTGCTTCCTGGCTTGCACATTAATTAACTATAGAACCCAGAATTGAGTGAATGTGGTACGTATTATGGTAATTAGGAGAGTATTGTTATAAATTCATAGTTTATTAAGTTTATGAGCTAGTAATTTTATTAAAATTTGACCACACTTAACCAGCAAAAAAAAAAAATAATTTTATACTATTATATATAATTTCACACTATTAAAAATACTAATAATAACTATAAATTATAAAATTTATTGACCTCCTAATATTTTTTTATTTATATTATGTTTAGAATTTAGATAGTTATATTTTTTGTTATTATTTTAAAATAATTTATAAATATAAAGATAATTTTTAAATTAAAAATTAAGATAAATTCACTTAATTTTAGTTTTAATAGGATATTAAAGTTAATTTGATCTGATATTGTTGACTATTTATTTACAAGTATTTACACACTAAATATTTTACAAAATTAATTTGAGTACATCAAGTACTCAACTCAATTTTTTTTTGTTAAATTCTATTTTACTATGTATTTTAATTTTCTCACTTTATTTTCATACAGTATGGGCTACTCAATATTTTTTTTGTCGTATCCTCTACATATCTAATTATTATTTGTTATTTCATTAAATCAGTACTATTTCCCCTCACACAAACAATATACGATCTAATCCTCTGTCATTATTTAAATAAAAAAAATGTTATTCA
>NC_029772.3:97367964-97368957 GCF_000817695.3 Arachis duranensis | reverse complement strand
TAAAAGTATTATTAAAAAAATATTTTTATTCTTATATTTTGGTCATTTTATACAATGTGAATTTTTTTGAATGACCAAAATTTTTTATTTATTTATTTATTTTGCGTGTATCTTCTATTAAGTAGTTATTTTGATACTTTTAGAAAAAAGTGGATCAAATGAAAAATGTATTTATTAAAGAATTTAATTTTTGATGTACCAGTTAAAATGGTTTCACACATATATCTATTTATGTAATATTTTATTAATAAAAATAATTATTTTTTATATTAATTGTATAAATAATTATCCAAAAAATAGATATGATTAAATAATTATGTAAAATATTTTATACTGTTAATGTATCAAAATTAAATTTTTCGTTAAATACGAATACCTATAAAAAGATTACTTTGTATATTTGATCATTATTTTTTGGGTTAAGTACGATTTTGGTCCTTAAGATAGGGGTCGAAAATTTATTTCGTTTCTTGCCTTTTTTTACGCTACAAAATGGTCTCGAAGGTTTAACTAAGTTTTAACATCGTTCTTCGGACGAAAATACCCTTTTCCCTTCTTTCCAAAATCAACCAAAATCAACAGAAGCCCAAGCTGAACCAGAACCCACCACCACCACCATTATCATCATGGTCATCATCATCATCAGAACTTCTCCAAAATTAACCAGAAGTAGAACAGAAGTCCAAATTGAACCAGAACCCACCCTTCCTCATGCCCCTCTCTTCATGGTCATCATCATCATCATCATCAACAAATTTTATCAACAACAACAATTTTTATCAAAAATCTAGAAATTCAAATTTCAGCAACAACAAATTTCATCAAAAATTCAGAAATTTCACAAAAAATTCAGTTCGCAGAAGAAGAAGAAGAAAAAGAAGAAGAAGCGGTGGTGCGGTGCGGTAGGCGACAGGGTGGCAGGATGGCGGTGCGGTGGTGCGGCGGTATGGATAAGAAGAAGAAGAAGAAGGTCGTGCGGTGGTGCGGTGCGGT
>NC_029772.3:97359654-97367832 GCF_000817695.3 Arachis duranensis | reverse complement strand
CAAAAAATAATTTTACAGTATTAATATATAATTAATAATAATTATTTTGTTTTATTTTATTTTTTTATGTGGTGTAATTGATACTAATAAATGTTATTGAATGTGTATTTGGTGATGATGATTGTATGAGCATATCTACTTACAATTTTATATAATGCATACACATGTATATAATCTATGTTCAGACCACTTCTCAACATAACAAAATAAAACATACAAACAACAAGACATAAAACTAAACAAACCATAATAATATGCTTTTAGTTTAAGATAATATGAGACTTTGTACATCTCTTTTTGTTGAATTTGAAATTGTATTTGTAGTGAAGATGATTCAATAATAAGTTTTTTGAAAAATACCATATTAGAAATCAAATAAGTTTAATTTAACCTTAAAAGTTAATTTATCTATTAATATTTTTTTCTAATAAATATTTGAAAAATTTATTGAGTCATGCAAAAGAATGGGACGGCAGATTGCTAAAGAATGGGATGGCAGATTGTTATATTTGACGGAAAAAAATATTGGGATTGATCTGTATATTAATTTTTTTTAGGGACTAAAATGACCGATTTTATAATTTTTGGATAATTATTCTGCCAAAAAATGATCGAGGACTGATTTGTGCCGGAGTAAAATTTTAAAAATGTTTTTGTATATTAATTTTTCTTGAAAACTAAAATGTATGCTTTTATAATTTTTCGAAACTAATTTGGGTAATGGGTATTTTTAAGTAGTTAATATTAATTAATTTTTTATTATAAAATTATTTTTTAATTCTTATTTTTTAGAAAATTTAAAAATAAAATTTAAAGTTTAAAATTTAAAATTTTTAAAAATAAACTGATGTTAACAGAAAAAACTTATCTTTTTAGTTTAACTCTATTTTTTTTTTAAATAACAGCTCAAGTGGAAAGAAAGTTTACGGGCCACAAACTTCACAGTTCTAATGCATTTTGAGGTCACTTATAATTATTTGAAATCACTTACCAAGTGGGCCAATTAACCACTTCTGACTTAACCACCACTAACGAATCCTCTAATATTTGATAAGTAAGCTCATTTCTAATCATGGTAAACCGTTCCTTAGTTCCATGATTTCCCATATATATAATATTATAATATACAATATTTGATAATGAAGCACAACTGTGACTGGTCCAACTTTTTTTTCTCATTTTATTGACGAGCACTACCTAATAAATAAACGGAGGAAAAGTGGCAGCTCAAAAGCAGAAACCAATAATAAGCAATTGAAGATCCTCCATTTAATTTGCTCTCAGACTATATACATAGCAAGCCGTCCCTGTTAGTCACACATCTATCATTTCCACATAGCCTTTTGTCGCTTCAATGCACTCCCAAATATGAACAAACTTTAGTGGTAAGTGGCAAGATAGGGGACCTTCCTAAACAATTAACTTAGATGCCACCTATCCGATTAGAAATTTAGGTCATTGACGTGTCCCATGTAATATGTTTCCACATAAAAGATATCACCCACTCACTTCCCTCCTTTGTCTACATGCATGATACAGATATAGTATAGCTTGAAAACGATGTTGGTAATCGTATAGTGCCATATGATCAGCGGCCAAAATAGTTGTAATCTAATGGAGAGTTTAAATAGATAAAAGTTACAAAAGGAAGCAACACAAAGATTAATAATATAACTCATTGACAATAGTCATTCAACAACAAACTTGTTAAGCTACAGAGTCAAGAACATGAGATTCAGAAGATAGGACACTTCTGCTTACAAACTAACAATACAAAAGAGAACTTAGAAAAAGTATCACAAGGTTCATGAAGGAGAAGTAGCAAGATTTCTGATCCTACTTGAACGCCTAACAGGAGTTACTATTCCCACATCCCCATCTCCCTGCAAAAACAATGCAATGAAAAAAACACATAAGATGATAAGAAACAAATTTATAGTGGATGAAAGATATATGTTTTGTTAGATTGTGACAATAAAATAAAGAGAAATAAAATACATACCTGCTTGCTTGGAATTTTCTCGTACACTGTTAAGCTTCCATAGGATGATGTCGAACCCATGGAATAGTCTGAAGAGGCCCAAGATTCTCTCCTATAGTGCTTCTTGCTCTTCTTCTCTACGCTATGATCTTCATCCGACTGGTTTATTGCTTTATCACCTTGGGATGAACCCTGCTGAAAGCTGCTCATTTCAGAAGGGCAATGCTCTTCAAGCACATCCATTTCTGTGGGTCCATTCCTGAGAGATGACTTCTCTGGAGAAATTTGCTTTTTGTTCAGAGTTTGCAATGAGTTGTTGGCATGCAACTCCTTACCAATCAAAGGTTGCTCCACAGAGCTGGTGACCCTTTTGCTTCCGATTTTACCTTTCCTTGAAAAGTTGAAAGATACAAGAGCAATTATAAGTGCACCTCCACAGAGCAGCAAATATAGCATCATAAGTGGAGTTATGTCAGTTGTTTCAGATCTCTTTTCATTCCTGGTGATTGCAGCATCTACTGTTGCATAATTTCCATCTGCTTCTTCATCATAGACTTCAGCATGAATTTTTTCAACTTCTGAGCCTAAACTAGGCAAATTCTCTAGACCTTGGTTACTTGGTTTTTCAATATTGAAAAACCTGGCATCATCTCCTAGTGTTTGCTTCACATCAATATGGATATCAGAGTCTTCAACATTGAAGAAGTGAGCATCCTCTTCTTGTGCATGCATTGCTTCTGAAATTTCTGCTTCAGCCAGTTGCAAAGCCTGCTCTGGTATAATTCCTGCTTGGCCCTTAAGTACGTCATCCAATTCTGAAACACCTTCAACATTGAAATAAACGTTGCCTTCTTGTTCTTGCTTTGCATCTGAATTTCCGGCTTCAGTAAGTTGCAAAGACTGCTCTGGTTGTGGAGCATCTAAAGCACTTTCAGCTTCAGTAATTACTTCCAGTTCTTGCTGAACTTGTTCTTCATATATCTCATAATGCTCTTCTGAAATATCTTCACTATCATCCTCATCATCAGCATCAATGTCTGAGATGACTTCACTTTCTTGAATGTGAAGTACTGTTGATTGGATTTCGGCATCAACAACTTCATTTTTGCCCCTACGAAATACATGGTACTGATTAACCACAACATGATCTGGCACAACGGTCAAGTTGTAGTATTGCAACTGGGCCAAACTATGAATTTGTAGTCCTCTAACTTTGGATATCAGCTCAGATATTGATGTTAAGGACTTAATAAACCGGATATGGAGATTCTGAGCTAACCAATCGAATTTTGCTTTTGCAAACTGGGTGAATTGATCAAAGTTGGCCCTTGCAAAATCTGAAAGTTGAGACGCTTCATAAGCCTCATACATGTCTTCAAACACTGTATGATGAACCACCGGAGAATTGATGACTGAGATGGAGAGAACAGCAAATGAGAGGAGAATAATCAGACCAAAAGCCAATGATTTCATAGAGAAGCGGCGCTTAGGGTTGGCTTCAATGGTTCCCTCAGCAGGACTTGGTTCATCAGAACCTTGGCTTTCTTCCTCCATAACTGCCTCATCCGAAGAGACCTCCTCTGCTTCCTTCTGTGAACCTTCGGACTGAGAATCCTCTGTAACTTCTGTATCAGAGAAGCTACCAGATATGATACTCTCACTGCAAAGTTCCATCCTTGGTCTAGGTTTGTAATGAAGAAACTTCGGTCTAGGGGAGAGATAGTTTGTTTTAGGATCGTAAGGTGGCATCAAGGGATCGGCATCAAGAGGAGCTAAGATGGTTGCTGTGGATGAAGCTGGAGGTGGGGTAGGACTAAGCTTGAAAGTTGGGTCAAGGTTAACACAATCATGATCGAGGGAAACAGTTTCAAATGAAGGTTCTGTCTCAATGTTATCATCCTCTAGAACCAAAGGAACATTCAGATCATGTTCAGCCTCAAATGACACATCAGTGTCATTATTTGGAACCAAAGGAACACTGATATCATGGACAGTTTCACTTTCATCACTCAAATCTTCCTCAGATGTCAAACTAGAGCGGCTACTATGTGATTCCTCAAAATTTGGAACCACGTCAAATATAGAATCAAGTTTTCTCTCTTCTACTAGATCAAGGTGGTCTGATTGCAAGCCACCACATTCCAAGGGTTCTGCAAAAGTTACCTTGCGAACGTTGCTTTTGGCCTCTGCAGATGGAACAGAATCTGGAACTGGCCCATTCCTCTCAAACAGCACTTTTTTCCTCGGAGATTCAATAATCTTGCAGGAAGCAGAGATGGTCGGAGACATGAAATTCTTTGAGCCCTTCAAGCAAGCAGCTGGTGATCGAACCTTCCCGGGCTTCAATGTCTGATCTTTCCCATTTTCTTTGTCGTCAACGTACCGCAAAGACCCCCCACTTTCTCTGCCCGCAACACTGTTCCTTACCTGAAAATCTACAGGATACCAAAAGTCCAAAACCACAAATTGAAGATTAAGTAGTGAATCGGAAACCCTAAAATGTTTTGACTTTTGAGAAAGCTAAAATCTTTTGAACATAAATCTAAGCAGATTTCAAATAACCAGTAATAAGTAAATAGGAGGGGGAAAAAAATAAAAGAGGAAAGGAAAAAAGGAAAGGAACCTGAAGGACTGTTGGCGGGAGTGTTGGGGAAAACGGATCTAGAACTAGTAGGGTTTGCGACTAGGGAGGGCTTAGAGAATGGGTTTCCGATAAAACTCTTCCTGATAGGGTTGCTGATTTCTGAACTTCTTCTAGGGCTTGAATTTGATGCCACTGATGGCAAGGACTTGTTGTTAGAAGGCATGGCCACGAATTGAGTAGGAACAGAATGATAGTGACGACGAAGAAGGAGGAGGAGGATTTGAGAAATTCTCGACTGGGATATAATTGTAACGTCTATATTTTCCAAACGAGAATTTAAATTTGAGTCTGGAAATTTAAACGGTCAACAAATCTGAACGGTTGGAATAAGCTAGCCGTTGAAGGAATAGAGGGTAGAGGCTAACTTTTTCATATGGGCTGGGCTTATTTATTCTATTTTAATTTTGTCCTTAAAATTTTTTATTTGTACTAAATATACTATTGACAACTAAATTTTTAAAAATTTTAAAAAATTTAGGATTAATTCAACAATAATACATGATATCTATGTCTAATTTGCTTGTATAAAAAGTTATTCTTGTGAAGTTGTTACTAAATTCATCCTAGTTTTTTTTTGAAAAATTAGCCACCAGAAATATATTTGATGTAAATCGAAAATTTTTGAGACAAAATTGAAACAAAATAAAATTTAGGGGCATTTTTTAGATTTTTAACAAATTTTAAAGACAAAAAAATACTTTATCCTAATAAAAATAATATAATTTTTTATTTAAAAATCGTTAGATAATTTAACATATTTAACTAAATTATTATCTAACGACTTTTAATTATCGATTTTACAGACAACGTGTTAATTGATTTAGTCCCTCTTTTATAATTTGTATGCAATTCTCATAATACTCCATAGTTTGCACCTTTTACAAATTATTTTATATCTCATATCTTTCCTCCAAAATTTTCAAAACATTAAAAAGATAAGTTGAAGAGTAATAATGATCTTACTTACGGAGATGTAGAATAGATCAAATAATTCAAAAGTGTGCGTCAAAAATCAAATTCCAATTCATTCTTCAATTTCGTCATTCATTTGAAATTGGAGACCACTTTGACCTCAAAGAACTACTAGAAAGATATTAGATTGTAAATTTTGGTGGCTCAAACTATTCAAAGATGCAAACCACTTTTGTTAATTTTGCATTAATGTCAAAAATTTGAAAATATATCCTAAAATGATAAAATGTCCCAACAACCTATGTTGGTTTGTGAAATCTTTGATATTTAAGAAATTGATTTCATGGGACCATTTTTTAGTTCAAATGGATTTTTTTATATCTTGTTAATGGTTGACTATATTTTAAAGTGGGTGGAACTAATTTCAATCCACAATGATGATGCAAACATCATTGTATCTTTTGTAAGAAACAATGTTATTTGTTGACTATATTTTAAAGTGGGTGGAACTAATTTCAATCCACAATAATGATGCTAACATCGTTGTATCTTTTGTAAGAAACAATGTTATTTGTCGTTCTGAATCACCACGAGTAATTATGAGTGATTAAGAAATCGACTTTTGTAATAGAAAAATAGAGGCATGTGAACCACTCTATCACCTCAAACAAATGGCCAAGCGGAAATATCAAATAGAAAAATCAAGAGTTAAAAGATGCTCCATAGACATACTAAACTACTTACAAAATACCAACTGGAATGAGCTCATTCTGGATTATTTATGGCAAAGCTTGTCATTGTTCACTAAAAATAGAGCACAAGATCTATTAAACGGTAAAAGAGTGAAATATAGACTTAAAGAAGGTGGGCATTGACAGGAAGCTTCAATGGAAGGAATTGGCATGCCCAAGGCTAGAAGCCTATAAAAATGCTAGACTTTACAAAGACAAAGCCAAGATATTTTATGATCTTAACATTTAGAGAAAATCTTTTTCGGTTAGTGATAGAGTGTTGCTCTATAATTTAAGATTTTGGTTGATGTCGAGTAAATTGAGATCAATATGGGACAGGCCATATAAGGTGGAGAAGGTCACGCCTTATGGAGTGATAGAATTGAACCACCTTCAAGTGAAACAACTTTCTTAATCATTGGACTTCCGGTGAAACTCTACTACAAACAACATCACAATAAGGAAGTTGAGGTGTTTTTCTTAAAAAATACATCTAAGGAGATGCATTGAAATTTATGGATGTCGAACTTAAGAATAATAAACAAAAGTGTTAAGTGAAAAACATCTCATTATGGTAATATCTTTCAATCTTTTTATGTTCATAGATTTCTTTAATTTTGGAACCACTTTAATTTTCATTTGCTTGGTTATAGGTTTAATTTGCTTAATCTGTTAGAATTTGTTTTAGAGTGTATACATGTGTTAGAATATGTTAGAATGTTTCTTATTCCCTATTTAAAAAAAAACGGTCAGTAGCGAATCGTTGCTTGCACAACCTTTTTATGCGCGCGCAAGGCTAGTTAGAAGCAAAATCGTGCATGCGTGGCCCTTTTGTGCAGTGAGACCTTGGTTAGTGTGAAAACCAAGGTTAAGAGAATTGAACCGTACATTGAACTGAGTTTAATGGTCTAATTAGAGTCGAATCTAGTTGAACCGATTTAATTAAATATACAATAAAATTATTAAAAATTTAATATATAATTTTAAATATTCAAATTTAATAATTTTTAAACTAATAAAATTTAAAATTTTACAATTTCACTTAATGACTTATTCATATTTTATCATTAAAAATTCACAAAATAAAAAATCTTGCTAAGTGCCGACCTTCACATAAGAAGTCGGTGTCAGCTACGACTTGGTCTGAAGAGGTCGGATGTGAGATTAGCTGGCAGATAAACACTCATTCAAATGAGTAACCGCCCCTAAAATCTCTCTAACCGCCTCATAAAGCCATATCTTAACCTCCCCAAGATAATAGGGACGGTTACCACCCTAAAGATACGGCACTACACCAACGGTGGTTATTGGCTCGCCTCTATAAATACCCTGACACCCCTTCAGGTATCTCTAAGTCCAATACTCTCTAAGACCTGCTTGTACCCTTGCTAACTTAGGCATCGGAGTGTCTTTGCAGGTACCACCCCCCATCTCCCGCGAGCACAAGTCGAACGGAGCCTCCCGAGTTGCGGACCTACCCGGAGTTCTCCTCCATCACACACTTGGGCCGCCAAACGCCATCCGTATTATTAATCTCCGGTTACCTACCGTAACATTGGCGCCGTTGCCGGGGACCCGAGAGATCATTCAACGATGGCGGATAGATCCCACGAAGAGGGCCATGTGGAAACAGATTCTGAACAAGAGAATCTGGACATGGGAAATGACAATGAAGACACAACCCAACAACAAGATAACGACCAACACAGAGAGGGTACCTCCGGAGTAAAGAATCCGAAGGTAAATTCCTCAGATGGACGTGAATCAGAAAAGGGCGGACCACCTCACGTAACTGAACTAATGGGATTGGTCCATAGCCGCTTGGAGCAATTGGAACAAGAGCGGGAGAGGCAAAAGGAAACCGAAAGGTACCTTAAAGAGGAGATGGAACGGCGAAAAGAGTTAGAAAG
>NC_029772.3:97353722-97359223 GCF_000817695.3 Arachis duranensis | reverse complement strand
AAAGACATCCCGTTTCTCTAAGTGATGTACAAGAAAGGGCCGAGAAGTACATCAACATGGAAGAGAATGCGAAGCTAAGAGACCCGAGTTCGCGATCTGGACCTACTTCCTCCTCTAGGGAGAGGGAAAGGGAAGTCAGGAAGAAGGAAGAACCCGGTCTCGAAAGGCCCAGAAAGTATCACTCTTATACTCCTCTAAAGACTTCTATAGTGGATGTATACAGAGAGATTTGCAACACTGAAAGGCTGCCTCCCCCAAGACCTATTAAGAATAAAAAAGGGGGAAGCCGCAGCGAGTACTGCGAATACCATAAAATATATGGTCACTCCACCAACGACTGTTACGACCTCAAAAATGTGATAGAAAAGCTGGCTAGAGAAGGTCGGCTTGACAGATATCTCATGGAGAGGTCGGACATCCATGGAAAAAGAAAGCGGGATGATATGGACAGGAGAGATCCTCCACCGCAGACCCCTGAGAAACACATCCACATGATCTCAGGAGGATTTGCGGGAGGAGGAGTCACCAAATCTTCTCGCAAAAGACATCTCAAAAGAGTCTACCAGGTCGGGGATGAGACACCCGACCTCCCCACTATATCATTCACAAAGGAAGATGGGCAAGGGATAATCCCCGGGCATGACGATCCCGTGGTGATAACTATGATCCTGGCCAACGCCCATCTCCACAGAACCCTAGTAGACCAAGGAAGCTCGGCGGACATCCTTTTCAAGTCCGCCTTCGACAAGCTAGGGTTGGATGAAAAAGAATTGAAAGCTTACCCCGACACCCTATATGGGTTAGGGGATACGCCAATAAAACCACTGGGATTTTTACCCCTTCACACCACCTTTGGAAGAGGGGAAAAATCAAGGACTCTGAGCATAGACTTCATAGTCATCGACGAAGGGTCAGCCTACAATGCCCTAATTGGCAGAACTACCCTTAATCGACTCGGAGCAGTGGTATCAACTCCTCACCTCTGCATGAAATTCCCGACTCCAGGAGGAATAGCAACGGTGAGGGGGGATCAAAAATTGGCAAGGAAGTGCTATAACGAAAGCCTAAATCTGAGAGGGAAGGGCAAAGAAGTCCACACCATAGAATTAGGTGGTGCAAGGACCAGAGAAGAGCTACGACCCCAACCGGGAGGAAAAACGGAGGAGATACAGGTCGGTGAGGAGGAAGGAAAAAACACTTACATAGGAGCCAACCTAGGGGAAGCCCTGAAACAAAGGTTGGGTGAACTCCTAAGAGCTAATTCCGACCTCTTCGCCTGGAAGGCTTCCGACATGCCCGGGATTGATCCTGAGCTCATGTCTCACAGACTCTCGGTTTACCCAGGATCCCGACCTGTACAGCAAAGAAGACGCAAGCTCGGCCCAGAAAGGGCCTCCATAGTAGAAGAGCAAGTACAGGCGCTCCTGGAAGCCGGCTTTATCAGAGAGGTCAAATACCCAACATGGCTAGCCAATGTAGTGCTAGTCAAAAAACAAAATGGTAAATGGAGAATGTGCGTCGACTACACCGACTTGAATAAGGCATGTCCTAAGGACCCTTATCCCCTACCGAGTATTGATGCCCTGGTGGACTCCAGCTCAGGGTACCAATACCTATCGTTCATGGATGCCTACTCGGGGTATAACCAAATCCCACTAGAAATGAAAAGTCCGACTTGTTTGAGAGAGGTTCAACAGCTCAATGGCCGACTTGCAGCCCTCTCCAGATTTTTGGCAGGATCGGCACTAAAATCCCTTCCGTTATTCTCCCTATTAAGGAAGGGGTGCCAGTTTGAGTGGACTCCGGAATGTGAGGGGGCGTTCCAAGAGTTCAAAAAATTCTTAAGCCAACCTCCTATCTTGACCCGACCAGTACCGGGAAAAGACCTCGTCCTATACCTATCCGTCGCAAACAGAGCTGTCTCATCAGCCCCGGTCAGAGAAGACGAGGTCGGGCAACACCCGGTCTATTTCACCAGTAAGGTTCTACAAGGTCCTGAGCTAAGGTACCACAAACTAGAGAAGTTTGCCTACTCCTTAGTGATAGCCTCACGAAGGCTACGACCTTACTTCCAGGCTCACACGATAAGAGTTCGTACGAATCAGCCCATGAAGCAAATCCTTCAAAAGACGGATGTTGCAGGGAGAATGGTTAAATGGGCGATAGAGCTCTCCGAGTTCGATTTGAGATACGAAACTCGGACTGCAATTAAAGCCCAGTGCCTCGCCGACTTCATTGCAGAACACGCAGGTGAACAAGAGGAAAAACCGACTACATGGGAACTCTATGTAGACGGATCCTCCAACAAAACAGGAAGCGGCGCAGGCATAATATTGGTAGATGGAAAAGGAACCCAGATAGAGGTTTCCTTAAAATTTGACTTTCCGGCTTCAAACAATCAGGCAGAATATGAAGCCTTGATTGCAGGACTAAAGTTAGCAGAAAAAGTTGGCGCCACAAAGGTGACGATCTACAGCGACTCACAAGTGGTGACTTCCCAAATAAGTGGGGAATATCAGGCAAAAGACCCCAATATGAAGAAATACTTGGAAAAAACCTTGGAACACCTAGGGCACTTTGCGGAAACCGAGGTCAAGCACATAACTCGGGATCTAAATAGCAGAGCTGACGCCCTATCCAAGCTAGCAAGTACCAAACCCGGAGGGAACAACAGAAGCCTGATTCAAGAAACCCTCCAAGAGCCCTCGGTATCAAAAGCAGAAGATGAACGAGAGGTACTTGAAGTAGTCGGCCTAAACCTCGGATGGATGAATCCCTTAGTCGAATACCTAAAATTCGACATCCTCCCTAAAGAGGAGAAAGAAGCTAAAAAGATCCGAAGGGAAGCACAACATTATACTTTGGTGAGAAATGTTCTTTACAGAAGAGGGATATCAACACCACCGCTGAAGTGCGTACCGACCTCAAGAACCACCGAGGTGTTGGAAGAAGTACACAGTGGGATCTGCGGAAACCATCTCGGAGCAAGGTCGCTGGCCAGAAAAGTGATCCGAGCAGGATTCTATTGGCCGACCTTGCAGAAAGATGCCACAGACTTTGTGAAAAAATGCCAGCCATGCCAGATGCATGCAAATTTCCACGTGGCTCCACCAGAAGAGCTCATTAGTATAACTTCCCCCTGGCCTTTCGCAAAATGGGGAATGGATCTGCTAGGTCCTTTTCCCCAAGCACCAGGGCAAGTTAAGTATTTAATCGTGGGAATAGATTACTTCACAAAGTGGGTAGAAGCAGAACCATTAGCCACTATCACCGCTCAAAGAAGTCGCAGGTTCCTCTATAAAAACATCATCACAAGGTATGGAATACCTTATTCCATAACCACAGATAATGAAACCCAATTCACCGACGCCACCTTCAGAAGCCTGGTAGCCAGCATGAAAATCAAACATCAATTCACCTCGGTAGAACACCCACAAGCCAATGGGCAAGCCGAGGCAGCTAACAAGGTCATACTGGCAGGCTTAAAGAAGAGATTACAGGAAGCAAAGGGAGCTTGGGCTGAGGAGCTCCCTCAAGTACTGTGGGCTTATAGGACAACCCCCCAATCCGCCACAGGAGAAACACCCTTCCGACTGGTATACGGCGTAAAAGCCATGATTCCTATAGAAATCAGTGAGCAAAGCCCAAGGGTAATTCTCCATGATGAGGTCGGAAACGTACAAGGGCACAAAGAGGAGCTCGACTTGCTCCCCGAAGTCCGAGAGAACGCCCAGATAAGAGAAGCGGCATTAAAGCAAAGGATGACTACCAGATACAACAAGAAAGTCATTCGAAGAACATTTGCCGTAGATGACTTGGTCCTAATCAGAAACAACATTGGAGTCAACAAGTCAGGAGATGGAAAGCTCGCCGCAAATTGGAAAGGGCCATACAAAATCAAGGAAGTGTTAGGGAAAGGTTATTATAAAGTAACCGACCTGGATGGCACTGAGTTACCAAGGTCGTGGCATGCTTGTAATATGAAAAGGTACTACAGTTAGAAGCGAACTCTACTCCCTGATGTACTCTTTTCCCAGCTTCATGATTTTTTCCCAAAAAAGGGTTTTTTCTGGAGAGGGGTTTTTAACGAGGCATCATAGTAGAGGCTAAGGGAAAATATGCTGTCAAGACCCTTAGTAGCAAAAAGGTACCTTCCCGATTAATAAAGATCTTTCTTATCACTATATTTCTCTTAAAATATCCTCCTTTATTTCTTATAAGTCTTTCTAAACGCGCCGACTTAAGCTCGACAAAGCGTGAAAATCCCATGAATCGACCTAACATGGTCGTCAGGATAAAACGACGAGGTACAAGTCGGTGTAAAGAGGTTATAAGAGGTGATCGTATTAAACTCGGGAACTATCCGACTCTTAAGTCGAAAAGAAATCCGAGTAATGCAAACTCGAAAGGACTCCGAGTAAAAGAAAACCGAGTTCCGAGTAGATGAAAAACGCATCGCAAAAATAACCTAAGTCATAAAAACTCACTAAAGCAAAGTTGAGTATAAAGGATAACAAAAGAGATATGAAAACCTGAAAAGTTTAAAGTTTGCATACAAGTCTTTGCACAAAAAAGGCTCGAGAAAACAATGCAAGCTAACAAAAGGGTTTTCCGAAAAAGATCAAACATATTCAAAACGGAAAAGCATGTACACGCGCAAAGTAACTTAATAAAAGCATGTACACGCGTAAAGTAACTTAAACCCTTATCCAAAAAGGGGCACCTACTTTGATTAGAAAACCCTTATCCAAAAAAGGGCATTTATTTTGTTTAAAACCCTTATCCAAAAAAGGGCACCAAACAGAATATTTTGTTTACGGCCTTAAAAGGCCAGAAGGAAATTGTTCACAACCACCAACAAATAAATAAGTTCAAAAAAGGGGGGACCCACAGGCCGGGCCCCCATATAGCCATAAAAATAAAAAGTCATTTTTTGGACAGAGTAGAGGAATCACCACCACCAGGAGGAACACCACCAGGACCGGGAGGAGGAGCCAAAGAGGAAGTCGGGGAAATGATTGAAGAACCCGGAGCATCTTTGGGACGAGGAGGAGACTCTATAATCCTCTGCCCCCGAGTCTTTAGGTCTGACTCGGAAATGACCTCGGGGACAGGAGGGTCAACAATAGCGCCGTCGATAACTACCTTGTCAGGATGTAAAGGAGAAAGGTCCAAGTCGGGAGCAATAACTCTGACTTGTTCCAAGAAAATTCTCCAAGACTCCTCGGCGCCCTCGGCGATAGAATCCTCCAACTCGGCGTATGCGTTCCGGGAATTCAACAAGTCCTTCCTCACAGCCACAATATCTTGAAAAAGACTGTGATAGCTCTCCTGCGCTGTTTTCCTCAAATTTGCCTCCAAGGTGCATTGAGCCCGCAGCTTACCCTCCTCCTCCTTAAGGTGATCCCTCTCCTTCCTCAGTCTATCTCTCTCCTCCTTCAATTCTTTCTCATGTTTTTCATAAATGAGAAGTCTCCCCTCCAACTCCTCAACCCTCGAGG
>NC_029772.3:97303572-97352167 GCF_000817695.3 Arachis duranensis | reverse complement strand
TATTTAAAATATTTTTATTGCAATAAATAATAATATACTATTTCTAAATTCATTTTCAAAAATACATGTTAAGAAAAAGGATGGATATTGTTCATACCCTGGCCCAATACCAAGGCCCAGGTCCAACTAAAAGGCCTAATCTAAAGGGTTAAGCCTAGCTAAGCGCCGCCTTTCACATAAGAAGTCGGTGTCATTCACGACTTGATTTAAAGAGGTCGGATGTGAGATTAGCTGGCAGATAAACACTCATTCAAATGAGTAACCGCCCCTAAAATCTCTCTAACCGCCTCATAAAGCCATATCTTAACCTCCCCAAGATAATAGGGACGGTTACCACCCTAAAGATATGGCACTACACCAACGGTGGTTATTGGCTCGCCTCTATAAATACCCTGACACCCCTTCAGGTATCTCTAAGTCCAATACTCTCTAAGACCTGCTTGCACCCTTGCTAACTTAGGCATTGGAGTGTCTTTGCAGGTACCACCCCCCATCTCCCGCGAGCACAAGTCGGACGGAGCCTCCCGAGTTGCGGACCTACCCGGAGTTCTCCTCCATCACACACTTGGGCCGCCAAACGCCATCCGTATTATTAATCTCCGGTTACCTACCGTAACAAATCTCTAATTAACTTCTAAATTTTAATTGTGTAATTAACAATAATATTCATGACATCAGCAATAAAAATTTAGAATAAAAAAAATTTCAACAATAGCTTTTAATAATCGAGTAATCAACAATGATGAAAAACCATAATTCTAAAAATTGGACTGGTCTGACCGGTCTAATCACAAACCAGACATCAATGTTATTCGACTCAACGTCAAAAACTGATGTCCTTAAAACTGGCTAAAATTGATGAACCGGCCAAGAACCAGCTAGTTAGACTGAACCGGGATCCAACTGGTTCTCGTGAAGCGACGTCATTTTGCGCGTTGTAAAGAAAAAGAACGCGCTAGGTTCTCCTCAGTCCTCACCCCCATTACTCCGGTGCCGGCTGCGGCGGAGACAATAAACGCTAACGGAAGGTATCGATCCTGGTTCTCACAATCTCACCTCACCTTCATTCCCTCAAAAGTAACCCTAGCCTCCTCCACCGCCGCCGCTGTTCTTCTTACTGCTGCTGTCCATCGCGCTCAAAATCTTTGTCTGTCATTCATGCTCCAGCCTCTCTCCTCATTAGCCAATCTCCAGCTTCTTCGTCGTGCTCGTTGAGTCGGTGTGCTCCAAGTCTCCAATCCCTCTTCCTGCTCACTCGCGCTTCGCCCGCCGTCCCTCGTCGTCTCGTCAACATTAAATTTCAAGTTTGGAATTTAGGTAACAACTTTACTCATCTTGATTCAATGCAAATGTTTTTGGCGGATTTGTGGTTCTAGATTTGGAACCAAATAAAGAAATTATTCTAAATGCATGGCAGTTTAGAAACTTGGCAACCCATGATCAGAAATTACTTAGTCACCCCAGTACACATACAATGTGAAATTACTCTATCTCATGCTAAATACATTCCTACAACTAGTTATAATGCACTGAGGTTTTGTTAAAATTGTTCTGAAAATCTTGATGAGTAGAAAAAATTGTACTGTGTTGTTTGTGCTGAGATTTTGTACTGCTACATACTTGGGATTCAGGGTTTTTGTTGATGATTTATTTGAGTCTTCGTCCGCCGCAGTCAGTGGTCGCTTCTTATTCGTTTTTTTTTTAATGCTCTTTTCAGAAATCATTGAATGTTTTGTTTTTATTGAATGATTATTGATTAGCTCTGACTGCTTTGTTCTGCTGTTGTTGTGTGGTTTATGATTTTTTGGGTAGTGATATGCTGCTGGTGATGTGCTGCTTTGTGTTTCTGTTTTGTGACTTAATTATGCCTAGATTGTGACTACTCTGTTCTTGCTGTCCTTTGAATGCTGGAAATAACCTTAGAATATGTGTAGATTGTCATGCTGTGCTAAAAATATATCCAAAATTTATAGTAGGGAGATCATTGTGCGTGATAGAGCATGATTTCACATATTTAAAGAGGGTGAATGTTCTTGCAGAAATTATTGGTGAATCCAGAAGTAAACAAATGCTTCTGATATCATTTTGATGTAGTTTCATAGATAAATTAGATACAGTTTTTCATTCTGTTGTACTTATTGTAATGAAAGTGAAAGAAATGTCTGTGTAGGCAAAGTTATGACTCTGGAAATTGACAATTTTTTGCACTTAATTCTAATATTCTTTTGTTATTATGAGAAAGGAACATGTAAAGTAGCAATTGCAGCACACTTATAAACTCAATTAAGCACTAAAAGTAACGAGAACCATGTCACAGGAGCCGATATGTTGAAGCAATTGAAACTAATCCATATGCTGAAGAACGACTATCTTGTCAAAAGTTGCATCTATAATTTAAAACAAAGGCTCTAAAATAATGCAGCATCACAAGATATATTCAGTTAACTATGAACTATCACTGTCCAGCATATAATTTATTTATTATTTTATTCTAAAACGTTTTTTTTAGTTAAATCACGGTTGGATCGGTTGGACCAATGAACCAGTAAACTAGTGACTAGAGCAGTTTGATGACCGGTCCTGTTCTTAGAACTTTGAATTTGGTTTGAATTTCTTTCATTTAATATGAGTTTTTTTTAATGGTCTGGTTTGGATTGGGTTTAAAATCCAAAATCTGAAATTTTTTGCACAGCCCTACTGGCATGCATAAGTGTCAAATATTCAAAATAAATACATCTAAGTATCAACAATTTCAGCAAAACAAGCAATCCAGAGAAAATCATCAACAGAGTCAAGCATTGTCAAATCTTTCAGCAACAATGAGCAGTTCAACAACAGTCATCAATAACAGTTAAGTATTGAGTTCTAATTTGGTTGGTTGATTCTTACTACTACATAGTTCAAAAATGCAGTTTTTTTCCCCATAAGAGTAGAATGCATTATGTGTGTTTAAAAATTTGCAGCTGCTGAATAATAGAGTATCAACTAGAATGGTTAATTGTAACTTTAGTGGACGTTTGGATTTTTACCCTGAGCTGTGATCCGCCATCCTTATCACAGTCGAGGTTACTAATTTCCTTTTTTTTTCTATTTCAGGTTCAGTCCCTGTTTGAGGTTGATATTAAGCAACTTCCAGAATAGATTGATATTATGGAAGTAATTTTGGTTTTCGAATCACACTCTCCATTGGAGGCTCTTTTAGTTCGCGCGCACAACACATTAGCCTCACTAGCTTGTAGCCCCTTTCACCTCATCTTCTATGATGTTCTTCTTCCTCTTCACTTTCTTTTCTAGTTTCTCTTTCTATCTTCACCTTCTAACTTTAGCAACCAAATAACACAAATATAAGATGACACTCTACATGCCATTGTTCAGGACATGTTCTACATTAAGATCACTCACCCAGCTCCATGCCCACCTTATCGTAACTGGACTCCACAACGACCCACTTCCCTCCACAAAGCTCATTGAGTCATATTCTCAAATGGGTTCCCTCCATTCATCAAGGCTCGTTTTTGACACCCACCCATCTCCTGATTCCTTCATGTTAGGTGTCCTCATCAAGTGTTATCTCTGGAACCACCTTTTTCACCAAGTGGTTTCACTCTACCATAGTCACATTCACATGGGTAGCTTCGTTTTTGTGTACCCTTCTGTTCTGAAGGCTGTCTCTGGTGTTGGGGACTTGGTTACCGGAAGAAAGGTCCATGGTACGGTGATTAAGTCCGGCCTCGAAGCAGATGCTGTAATTGGAACCTCGTTGTTGTGTATGTATGGTGAATTGTGCTGTTTGGGTGATGCCCAGAAGGTGTTCGATGAAATGCCTGAGAGGGACTTGGTTTCGTGGAGTTCTGTTATCTCTTGTTATGTTGAGAATGGAAGGCCCAGTGAAGGGTTGAAGATGTTTCGCCGGATGGTTTCGGAGCAAATTAGTCCTGACAAGATCACTTTGCTTAGTGTAGCCGAAGGTTGTGCTAAAGTTGGTTGCCTGAGGCTGGTGAAATCAATCCACGGGTATGCAATTAGAAGTGACATGGTTGGTGATGCCAGTTTGAGTAATGCACTTATCATTATGTATGGCCAATGCGGTCACTTGCGAAGAGCAGAAGGGCTCTTTAAATTCGTTGCTGATCGAAGTACTGCCTGTTGGACTTCTATGATTTCGTCCTATAATCGAAATGAGTGCTTTAGAGAAGCACTTGCGAGTTTTATCCTGATGCAGGAGTCACAAGTGGAACCAAATGCAGTGACAATGATTAATGCTCTGTATTCATGTGCTAGATTAGGCCGGTTGAAAGAGGGGAAGTCAGTTCATTGCTTTATTTTAAGAAAAGCAATGGATTTAGGAGATCTTGATCTCGGTCCTCCGCTAGTGGAGTTTTATGCTGCATGTTGGGAACCAAGTAGTTGTCATAAACTTCTTTATATAACTGAAAATATTGTGTCATGGAATATACTTATATCGTTTTATGCTAGGGAGGGTTTACATGACAATGCAATGGTACTCTTTGCTAATATGTTGGGTAAGGGGTTAATGCCGGACTCATATAGCCTAGCAAGTTCTATTTCAGCAAGTGCGGGCATTGGTTCGATAGAATTCGGACAGCAGATACACAACCATGCCTTGAAAAGAGGCTTCATAGATGAATTTGTTCAGAACTCCTTGATAGACATGTATTTAAAATGCGGCTTTGCAGACTTGGCATACCTGGTTTTTGACAAGATTACAGAAAAAAGCATTGTGACATGGAACTGCATGATTTCTGGGCTTTCTCAGAATGGGCTTTCGGTAGCAGCACTCAAACTATTTGATCAGATGTACTTCAATTGTCTGAAAATTGATGAAGTAACCTTGTTATGTGCAATTCAAGCTTGTTCCAATTTGGGCTATCTTGAGGAGGGAAAATGGATTCATCATAAGATCATTGTATTTGGTGTACAGAGTGACCTTTATATTAATACAGCTTTGATTGATATGTATGCCAAATCTGGAGACCTTCAAACAGCCAAACAAGTTTTCGATATCATGCCAGAGAAAAGCGTGGTGACATGGAGTGCCATGATTGCTGCTTATGGTGTACACGGTCAAATGATTGCGGCTGGTTCACTCTTCACAAAAATGGTAGAGTCAGGCATCAGACCAAATGAAGTAACCTTCATGAATATCTTATCTGCATGCAGGCATGCTGGATCAATGGAGGCTGGAAAATTCTATTTCAACTCGATGAGGGATTATGGCATAGAGCCTAACATAGAACATTTTGCCTCTATAGTCGACCTCCTAAGCCGCGCTGGCGATCTTGATGGAGCGCACAAAATAATTAAATCAATGCTCTTCCCTATAGATTCTAGCATATGGGGAGCTCTACTTAACGGATGCCGAATTCACGGTAGGAAAGACCTGATTCGACAAATCAACAAAGACCTTCAAGAAATAAGCACAGATGATACAGGGTACTATACGTTGTTATCTAATATATATGCCGAAGGAGGATACCTCCAAGAATCCAGAGCGGTGAGAACAAAGATGGAAGGGATGGGACTAAAGAAGGTTCCTGGGTATAGCACCGTTGAGGTTAATAGGAAAATCTACAGATTTGGAGCTGGGGATGCTTCTGAATGTAGAGAAATTTACATGTTTGAAGAACACTTACGAAGTTTGGGACAACTATGTGACATAGAAGGATATAATAGTATATTTTCTGAGGATTATACTGTTAAGAGCTTGCAGAGAAAAGCTAGTAGTTATATTTGCAATAAATTGGTCACACTTTAGAAATAATGGCATACTTTAAAAACTTAAGGACCTTTTCCAAAACCTTTTAGAAGTAGAGTCAAATTTAACCTTTTGTTATTGTTAATGATTGATGCTTGCTTGATCATACCTAGGTAAATTACATTAAGCTCCCTTGTTAAGAAACATTACACTCAACATGCGTTGATTGCTCATGCCTATATTGATCACCCCAAAAAAGAGGCCAATGTAATGTTTAGTGTGACATTCTATAAAATACAAGAATACAGTGTTCTATAATTTAAATAAGATATCAGATATATTTACAAATAGAGAGGTAGCATATGTATTATCGCCTAACTCAAACGAGGTTAGCACCAGTTAGTATTATGCCTCATAAGATGGAGAAACCCTAAACTTGAACCAATCTCCTGCTGCATCATGCTAAAGCTTTTGTCACATGAAAGATGTTACTTGGACAAATTTCATCACCAACTATTATGTGAATGTTACTGCAAGTTTTTATTTTTTATTTTTTTTTTTCTAGTATTCTGCTTCTATTTATAATATATTAAAAATAAACTAAGGTAAACTTATGCCTGAAGGCAATTAAAGTCATTTTGCAATCCTTATTTTCGTTATGCTGAGAGCTTTTGTTTAGCATGATAGTCAATTTTGGGTCTAGTTAGTAGGAACTGGTTGGGGTAACTTGCCTCAGTAGGATTGGTGGTGTTTGGATTTCAATTATGGTGCTTTACAGGTCAGTAGTTTGGTCAAGAAAGGTGCTCAGAAAATAACACTTAGTATTGGTGATGGGGCCAATGATGTTAGCATCATTCAAGCTGCTCACCTTGGTGTTGGCATAAGTGGCTTAGAGGGGATGCAAGCTGTGATGGCCAGTGATTTTGCTATATTGCCCAGTTTCGATATCTTGCCGACTTGCTTCTTGTTCATGGCCGGTGGTCATATCTTCGAATATGCAAGGCGTTACATTTTTGCTAATTATACAGTTGTTTATGTGACTTTTTTCTCCTGTTTCAGTGTTTGTAACACCCTTGAATTTGGTTGTTTCAGGTGAATCTCACATTCACTCTAACCCAATTTTGGTTTACATTTCAAGCTGGGTTTTCTGGCCAGAGATTCTATGACGATTGGTTTCAGTCATCATATAATGTCATCTTCACAGCACTGCCTGTGATCATTGTTGGACTATTTGACAAGGTGGCATATTATCTCCCTCATTATTTCTGATAACAACTCAACTTTCAGGAAGTAAAGCAATGGAATTTTAGTAGCACTGTCTAGTGTAGAAACACACACCATTTGCTTGTTCCCATTGCCTTAAGTGTTTGACTAGTATCAGCTTTACGGTAAACCCGTAATTTCATGCTTTGATTATTTACTTGTACCTTTGCCAGGATGTCAGCGCTTCTCTGTCCAAGAAGTATCCTGAACTATACATGGAGGGAACAAGAAATGAGTTTTTAAGTGGAGAGTTGTGGCTATATGGCCTTTTTTCTCTGTTCATATCTTGTCTATGCATGCTATTTGTGGGAGGTATCATTCCTCCATTGGGGATGCATGACTAGTTTACATAAGGATGCATCACTTTGGCATGAAACATTACATACATTGATTGTCACAAAAAAGAGTCCTTTAATCAAAATATCGATGTTATTACCAATTTCCACTTTCAAGAACTATATACATTTTACTATATTCGTGATAGTCTTTGCTGCATTTGCTTTAATGATAATCACTTTCACAACATAACCTTTTTATTTTTTTTGTGTCCTTTTTTATTAATGGACACTTGCATCTGTGGTATGAGTGGACTAATAAGGAAGCCGACAACTGAAAAGAAAAGCATACTGGGTTTGCTTTCGATTCACCTGGTGGCGAGTCATTTTTTGCCGCACTACTTGGTGTATTTGCTCCAACAAAGGCATGAGATGTTGCAAGACGTGCTAGCATGAAATCTCGGCCAAAGATTGGACATAAGTAATCAGACAACAAAGAAACTTGGAGGAAGATGCTTGTACATTGACCGTAGTTTTGGTTTTTCATTGAGAGGCAGCCTAGGATTGTTACAGATGTATATTCCACTATTTTAGTTTCTCACATCCATATTTTCCCCCCTAGAAAAAGAAAAGTGTGAATCAATTTTCATTTGTCCTAGGTACACCGGCACAAATAACACCCTTAAGCTCACGGTTTCTTCTTTTGGAAAAGATAATTGATTCCAATCTGGAATACCTTTGCTTCCAGGCATAATCAAAATTCAGAGCCTGTGACAAAATTTATGCTTAGTATTAATATAACTAAAGAAAACATAAACCTGGTAATATTCGAGTAATGATTTATTAATTATCCTTCTCTTAATCCTACAACAAGGAAAGTATCATATTCATTCAATACCTTGCAAACATAAGAAGGCATAAACACTTGTTCTAACTTGTGGAAATTAGAGATCCGATTAAGAGAAGAAATAACCAGACAAACCTTGGAAAATCTTCTCATCTTTTATCTAGTGGCGGAATTTTCGTTAATCCGACTAAGATTGAAGTGATTTTTAGCTTGTCTTACTCTGCTACGGTGTGGAAATTTTCTCTTTTTTTGATTACATACGTTTTTATAGGAAGTTCATTAAGGACTTTAGCAAGATTGTTCTACTGTCTTCAAAATTGTTCAAAAAAAATGTGGAATTTGAATTTAATAAGGGTTGTAAGAAAGCATTCAACAAGCTCAAGAAAGCACTCACCACTGCTCCAAGTAGTTCGGATTGGAATCTTTCTTCTAAGATCATGTGTGATGCCTCAAACTTTATCATGGATGATGGTAGCATCCCTTATTCCATAACTTATGCTTCCAAAACTTTTAGATGTGACTTAATTCAACTATACCACTAAGAAAAAAGAGCTTTTACCTATTGTTTTTGCTCTTGACAAATTTAGACTATATTTATTAAACTCCAAAATAGTGATATATTCTAAAGTATCTATCAGAAAATCAAAACTTAAATTAATTAGGTGGATGTTGCCCTTACAAAAATTTGATTTGGATATGAAGAATAAGAGTGAGTCACAAAATTTGGTAACATACTACTTGAGTTGTTTTGAGAAAATAAAGTGACTCATTTTCTATCATTATATTTGGGAAAAAATTATTGATATTAAACTTTGTTCAATTTAAAATTATCTGAAGATGAGGAAGTACTGATATTAATGTTTTTCTAATACATGTTCTATTTTTTCTCCTTATATTATAATATCAAAATATAATACTGACAAAAAAAAATAGATACATAATAAAAGAGTGAAACCAATGTTACAAGACTTTCAGGTTGGTAATACTTTTCCTTTGAACAAATCAATGAATAAAATGCATCTTTATTTTTTTTATTTTTCCCACCCAAAAACTTCTTTTCAAATTCAATGGTATATTTAACATGGCAATGTTCTCATTCAAAAGTCAAAACTAATTAATATTGCCAAACTCAAATATCCGAGCATATTCATTTGCTAGTGGAGGAGCTTTGTGAGACAAATTAGGAAGGCATGTGACACACAACTAACCTAGCATGAGTACAGTAGGTGAATTGCATAAGTCAATCTCTAATATCCAGAGTTTATGCTCTAAAAGTTGAAATTTTTTCACTTGAGTTGAAGGCTTGAAGAACAAGTGAATCTTAAACGACCCAGTCAAATAAAAGCGGCCAACATATATTAGATGAAATAAGCACCGGTGAATTTGAAATGACCCAATCGGAGTAAAGCAGATACATAATTAACTTGTGTCTAAAAGAGGTTCGAATTACAGTTGTTCAAAGCACATGAAAATTTCATTCCGATAAATTGAATGTCATGACTCTCAACGAGAGTACAATGTTAGTACTCACTGGATCAATATCAATACTCTTCTTGAGTTAGGAAGAAAAATTTTAAATTGAACTAAGTTTATTATTAATTTATTAATTTTTTTAAATACAATAATAATTATTTTTTTATAATCTTAATTAATTAAGTAATTTAAAATAATGTTTAAATTAATTTTTAAAAAATGAGTTATTATCTAAATTTATTTTAAAAAATTTTATCAATCAAATTAGTTCTTAAATATTATAAATTAATCATTTTTATCTTTATGTTACTAAGTTAATAGTTCTATGAAAGATTCATTGATATTATAAATCATTAACTAACAGTGACCTAATGTGTTTAATTAGAGGCTAAACAAATGTTTTTATAAAAATCTATCAATTTAGTTTATTTTTTCAATTAAATAAACCTTATCCTTATTCCTAGTATAACCTAGGTGTCATGTATGATGTGAACGTTTCATATAATTAATCATTAAGAAAATTGTTAAGTGAGTGATCGAATGACAAAAATAATTAATTTATAATTTAAAAAAAATCAATTTAGTTGATAAATTTTTTTAAAAATAATTTAAAGAATAAATAATCTTTTTAAGAATCAATTTAACAATTAATCCTAAGTAATTTCTATGAACTTAACTAGTGATCCATCTTATATAATTACATGTTAATTTTCACTTTAGATAAAAAATAAATAAATAAAATTGTAATTTGCTAAGGACGCAATATTACTGGCATCATCGTCAAATTATTATAATAAATAATAACGTAGATTTAAATAAAAATTTAATTTGTATTCACTGCCTATCAAAATTTTTATACCTATTTCGTCCTATATTTCCCTTTAAGTAAGAACTATTGCAAATAAAAATTTAGAACTTAGTTGGTTATAACTTATAACTTATAACCCAGTTGTTGCATCGTTCATGTTTGTGCTTCGGACACCCAAATATTAGATAATAAATATTAAAATTTAGTTAATATGTGTCCTCATGTACCAAAATCAATATTTAAAATATATATTAACTAAATTCTAAATATTATTATAATTTAGCATCCAATATTCTTTAACATGAATTTTTTTTGGGTGACTTCTTTAACATGGATTTAATTTCTGTACACGTAGTACAAGAGTATTTTTACTATATTTTATAACAAGCAATCATAGGTTACACATGTAATTTTTCTTTCTTGAGACAGATCCTAAGTGTCAACTATTTTTATTACAGCCATTTTTTGGTATTCACTTAAACTTGGATTAAAAAAAAAAGAGATAAAAATTTATATTTACATACATATTTTTAGAATTTTCATATTTCTACACTCTATTACTTATTTAGTTGTCATTGCAAAGTGCAAACGATATAGACATACATATATCTCCTTTATCATATATACCTATTTTATTTGCAATGGCAATAAGTTGATAATAGAGTGTAAAAATATAAATAATTTCAAAAATGTATGTAAGTGTAAATATAAAATTTTATTTATTTATAATAGAAACCCCTTAAAGTTTTCAACATACATCGAGAATCCATGCTGGACTTCAGGCAATCCATTTTATAGTTACAATTTGTTACGGGTCACAATTGCATTACAAATCCAAAAAAAGGAGAATCACAAAGCTTCCAAATTAACATTCAGCAACAACAAGAATTCATGCAATTTCCCAATTTCAATGTTAACATCTGAATAATTGTCTTATTCTCCAAATAATTGCAATCACTACAGACTACACAACTTATAGGAGTTTCTCATTCTAACAATGTATAGGCATAGCTCGATCTTCCAGATCAAGTGTGGAATGGCAAGTATCGGTCAAAATTTTTTACTCTACACAACATTATTCGTTGCCAATAGACATTATTTAAGCTCAAGCAAAATTTGAACACCTTATACCTGTAAAACTATTACATCACAATTCAGGGGTTCAATAATCTAATTTGTCTAAAGGCATAGTCACTTATAAGTACCCAATTGTGTAGAAGAAAACTTATTTTATTGCAAGCTAATAAAAATGAACCATTTGAAGCTCATCCGTAAAAGCACGTCACCTCTTAATTATTTTCGAGTGGGATTCACCATATGCAATCAATTTATCTACTGCCACTTACTAGAAACCTGTACAAACGGAAGAAACTTAATTTGCACCTCCCTTTCCGTCTATTAACTTGCATGCGGAATGATAAAGCTCCAGATAGTCAAGAGCAGGTCGGTTCCACGACCAGTCTTGCTCCATCACTGCCTTGCATAAACTGTTAAACCAATCACGAGCCTCATACCAAGCTGATATTGCCCTGAAATAATCCATTGTAAAATTTATATTGCAACCACAAAAAAATATAGGACTAGAAAGCAGGTGTCTGTGTGTTTGCGCGAATAATGTAATTAGAAAAAAGGAAATTCCATTTCTTAGTAAGAATGAATTGTACGCATGTAACAAGGAAAGTGTATAATTGAGCTTGACATGCATAACATAAGGACCTTGTCCCTACAAGTGTTTTGCCCTGAAAGAATTTAGAATCCATCACGGATTATGATGGCGATGATTTTACTTCTGAAAATTCTGACAATGAAATGTCAACTATTGGAGTTGTACTGTTGAAAAATTTGGTTTTCTCAAGTTGGAATACAGATGCCAGGTCACACAGTACAGCATATAACTCACCTATTAAGAGCATAATCAACACCTCCAACATCAGCTCCATCAAAACTAAACCCATTTGGTTCATGACCCTGTGCCTCTGCTCTATCCTTGTCATGATCAACGTCAAATACAGTATCGTAAAGTCCTGCAAAATTATATTCAGATGTGTAACTGTACCAAACCATAGTGGAAAGAACATGAAAGCTGAATACAGATTCATTTCTATTTGTTCATATGATGGACATCACTGCTTGAAAGAAGCAAAACTAGACTATCAGATGCATTACCAAGGAAAAAATGAAACTGTATATCACATGTTAAGATATATGGACCTCGTAAACCAACCACACATAAGTTATATAAAATGATGGTACGCCAACAAGAAAAATTATTATTTAGCTGAATAATAATAATAAAACACGAACAAACCTCCAGTTTTTCGTACTACAGGTATTGAGCCATATCTCATTGCTGTGAGCTGAGTAAGACCACATGGCTCAAAAATTGAAGGAACTAGAATGAAATCTGCACCAGCATATATCTAGAACAAAAATGTTCAAATGAGCATCAATGCCCCCATTAGGCTGTACATAAAAACAAGGTAAAATGTTATCGAAGATTTTCAATTACCAAGTGTGACAGAGGCTCATTGTAAGAAAGACAGAATCTAGCATGGTCATGATGAGCGGATTGCAATTGACTGGCTAAATCCTCAAATTCGCGTTGAATACGAGGATCTGGAGCTGAACCAAGTAATACAACCTGCATTCAATTATTTTCACAACCCATGGTAAAGCATTTGAAGTAGAAAGCAAAATAAAAAAATTTTCCATATCCCAAGGTAAAGCATTGAAGTAGAAAGCTAAATAAACATTAGTATTCCTTGCTTTCAAATCAATCCTTTGATTATAATCAATAACAAGGATGGCCTAGTAGATTCTCATCTCGTCAGGCCCTAAGCCTTAACTCTTAACTCTTAAAGAGGATAAATATATGCAACTTTATCCCCACAATCAAAGAGCCTGTTCTGGGAAATAAACCCACAGCTTCTAAGTTACCAGGTTAACCACTGCCACAAGACTTACCCCCATTTGGCTTATAAGTTATAATCAATATCACAACAAAATAATCACATACCCAATGCAGAAAGATGTCTGAGGGGAAGATACCACTCATCATCTACAGTTAGCATCTCTAACCTAAACTGTTTAAAATCTGGATCTCTTACGAGACAACCCGAAACTGGCTTCTTATATATGTGATAGGATGATGAGGAATGAACCTAACACAACCTAGTCAAAGAAGCTTCGACTAATACCTTGTCAATTATCAAAGAACTACTTGATCTTAAAGCTTGACTATATTCTAGCAAAAATAATATTGTTGCAAGTCAACATTCTGCCATCATGCAGACATCATGTGTACATGATAGTTGCCTGTTGATATAAAACAGAAAAAGGAGACAACCTGTCCACCACGTTCTAGGGTGCGCCACATGGCATGCTTGATGAGATGGATTCCTTTCTGATGAGTTAACCGGGAAATAACTCCCACTAAAGGAAGATCACCTCTTTTCAAGCCAAGCCTTTGTTGCAAGGCTTCTTTAGCAGCTCTTTTGCCTTCAACAACATTTTCTGATGTATATGGTACCTGCAAAAAAGTTATATTGGAACTGGAACTATTCAAAACTAGATAATTGAAACTGTAAATATCCTCATAAAATTAATAAAACAACCAACTAGAAAATTAGTACAGGTCAGGTACAAGGGGTACACTAACGTTATTGCTATCAACTAATTGCGGTTGTTACCGAACTCAACAGCACACACTATTTCATCAGTCCATTTGAGTTACATAAGATGACGACCGTTTGCATTGTTTTCGGGACACAGATAATAACTAATATAAGATAGGAGTCATCAATCTAATCTAAGACAAACAAAAAGACAGGAAGAACAGATGGTTATTCAGCACCTATGTTGCATATGTATACAGATTTGAGTATCCATACATCTATACAATCTTTCAAAACATCAAGGAGAAAGTTTTGGGGTTTGGATTTAAACTTGACATAAATAAAATAAAACAAAAACAGACAAGAAACTCTGATTTTTACTTACAGGAATGAAATCATCATTATATGGGTCCCATATATCTGGGTCAATTCCATTTATTATACCATGGAACTTGTGAAGATGTGGAGCAACTGCAGGATTTCCAGCAACCTCCCTAGAGTAAGTGGGGGATACCTGCCAATATGTTCATTAAGAATATCAGATTACCAAAAAGATGGAAAATAATAATCAAGCTTATCCTACCTTCCAATACTACTGGTTCTTTAGTGTTAACATTCAAATGTGCATCTGTTGGCAAGATTTATATTGAAGGTATATTATGAGGTGGAAAAGATTTTCGTTTCATAGCATAGATTTGTAAGTGTGAGATACAACAAATTCTAGCTAGATGAGATGATATATGTCCACAATATTTTCCTAACCAACTTATTTTTTTTTCCCTTTCCATTAAATCGAATTTTTTTCCCCTTTCCATTAAATTGAGCTTTAAATATCTAAACATTACAGGGGTAGAGGGGGGAAATCACTACTATATGCTTGCAAATTCCTCTAACATATTGAGAGAAGAAATATGAAATTCAGAATGAATAAAGGAAATATTAAAGCTGAATAATAGTGCAACATGAAAGTTAGCAAACAAGTACTTACAGTTGTAGCCTTGTCAGCATAAGCCATAGCTTTTCCAATGAGTTGGGCTCCAAATTCAAGGTTATGAATTGTAAAGACAACCTTTGCTTTACTTAGACCATAATGTGTATACTGTTCTTTAGATAGCCATGCAACTGGTGCACTTGACCAATCGTGACAGTGGATTATATCCTGCCCATTGTCAAGAGACAATTAAATACAAAGTAGGAAACAAACTATTAATTAAATTAGTGTAGTCTTCTGCCAAAAAAATGACAAACAAAGGATTGATATTTGGTAAAGCAGTTGTTGCTCATATAATACATATTCTTTCATTGTATTTATTTTATGTATAGGAAGCTTTTGGTTTCAATTACACAAATAAATGCAAATAAATCTACTTTTCAGCTACTATCTCTCTGCAGGGCTGCTAATGAACCAGATAATAATTTCCCGCACTTTAATTTTTGGCTTTAGTGGAATGAGAGAGAATGTTGAGTCAGTAGTCAGTATCAATAAAATGCGCACTTTAAGTCCCACTCTTATGACAAGAAGAAACGTGTCATGGAAGTTATCTATAATACAGTTGAGTCACTAAAATGATATATCTTACAGGCTGAAATCCATTTTGAAGTAGAAATTCAAGAGCAGCATGACAAAAAAAACCAAATCTTTCAGCATCATTCTGACAACCATATACACAGCCAGTATTGAAGAATCTGCAGAAAAGAATATATAATCTTGTTAATGATCATCTTAAAAACAACGATCATGAAGGTAACAAATGCTTCAAAAAGATATACTTACTGGATGTGTTTATAAAGGCATAAACATTGCAGATACAATCTTAAAACCAATTATCAATATAGACTTCTGAGGTTTTCACAAGTGATAATGCCACATTGGATTTTTTTTTTCAGGTTTTTCATGTTTCCTTGTGATTTAATATGTTTCCACATGAAGAAATATCTTCCTGCATTCAACTGATTTTGAAGTGGTGATAGAGATTATCTCATTGGCCATGGTTGGTGCTCCACAAAAACTATCATTCAACCTTCTATTGTACTGCTTAATGTCTGCAAGAGTACTTCTGTAAAAATTACTCCATAATGAGACACACCTAAATAGCAGAATCTTCTAATACGTGAAAGTATTTAGTCCCCATTTTTGGTATTAAGTAGCTTAGATCTCCCTAAGTTTGTTGAAAGTGTACCAAGCGAATTTCTCATAAGCATGGTTTGATCACCATCACCCTACCAATTTTCTAAAAAGATGGTGCCAACCCTATCAAAGGAATGGACATCCAACAGGAAGATTACATTATTTACATGCAATCAAATGATCTCTAATGGAATCCAAACCTTAGGTTGTTATCAAGGAAATTTATTAATAAATAAATATCAAGTTCAACTACAAAATATAGTAAGTGCAGCTTATCTTTGCATGTCATATCAAGCCTCAAAGCAAGCATTACTCTAGCATAAAAATTCATCAATCACTGGATTTAAAAGTAAATACAAAGGTTACACACCATTGATTGTTAATAAATTACAAAGTAATTTCAGTTCCACATCTTCAGGGCAGATAAGAATTCAATATAGTTTACTTTGCTCTGATTAAAATCATCGAAGGTGCTAGCTCTTTAGAATTTCAATGTTTGTATGTATAAAACTACTCATGAGTTGAACCAATAAACCACAAAAAGTAAGAATTTCAAGGCTGGAGAACTAAAACACTTACCCATTTTGAGGCTCGAGAAAGTAGACAGAAAGGCCTTCCACTTTTCCATGCCAGACTTTTATTTCAGTCCCATTCCAAAAATAGGTTTTGTGAAAATTAAAGTCTTTTACCTGAATCAAAAGAAACAAGTTACAGCTATTACAGGAATAAAAATAACATGAACACACTTACACTATATAGATTTCAATCCAATATGGAGAAATCTCTAGCCATCTATAACTTTGAACAGAACCACTAAAAGAGATGCTTGAAGGTCAACCGCAAGGCATGCTCAACTCATAAAATTTGTCTTCCCCTCCCCCCACCCCCGCCGATTATCAATTAATTTCATTTAAGCTATATCACTCTTTGAAAAGAACAGACCAGAAAACTGAGAATTTAAATATCTAATGTGGAGTTTTAAGATGTAACAAGTGTCAAGGCAATAGAAAAAGGCTTACATTGCTCAGGTTCAAACAATCATACTTTGGAAGAACAATGTCGACATCCACCCCCCAAAAAAAAAATTATATATATATATACATACACACACATATGTATATATATGTATATATATTGACACCTAAAAGTCTAAAACTTTCCAGATGCTAACTCAACAAAAGTGAGAATTTTTCAATCACACAACATTTGAAATTCCCCTTTGTCATAGACAGGCATGCAGACAGTAAAAACAATCTGCAACTGGTGTGAAGATTTCTTTAATAAAGAGCTCAGAGCATAATTCTCTATGACAAAAATATTTTCTGCTTCGCACACAGGATAAATGGTAAGGTTTCTTCCTTGTAAATTCCAAAAAAAAAAAAAAATTGACAATAGAATGATAAGATAGACATAACATGAACAAGCTAACTTACCTTTGCAATTGGAGCCATCTCAACAGCAATATGGATGATATGCATAGGTGGTTCCTTCGCAATACCTCCAAAAACAGGTACATGATAATCCATTCCAAATTTATTGTCAAAAATTCCACCATCTTCTCTCTCAGAAAATACAAAGTCCATCATGTATGCATCTTGTGGAACCCTAACTGAAAAAGCATCGTAGAACTTATTCAGCAATAAGGGTAAGGCAGACACATACATTATTTCCATTTTTTTATTTTAAAAGAAATACATTATTTCCTTTAAGTCATGGACCTAAACCCGTAAAAATATTATGAAATTGTCCATCTTAATATGCTATTGTAATATGATACAATGTTCATGGACAACCATTCTGACAATAGATAGTAACTCATGCATTTCACAAATGCCCTAGAGCTTTCTTCATAACCTTTCACAAGAAAACACTCAGCATGTAGATCAATCGCTAGACTACAGCTTGGAAAACACCTTACGAACACAATCCATTAAATAGAAAGACCAGGAATCTGCTAACCACAATTGTACCAGCTAATTCTAGCAGGAGATAATAAAAAACGACCAAGCAACTAAATAAACATTAAAATCCCCAATACTAATACGTGACAGTTTAATAGGTTCAAATTATGTGTCAAATGTAAAGTAGGAACAGACTCACCAGAGGCTTTGACATGAGTAGTATTCTCTGCAGGCAACATTCTCTGAGGTGGCAATGGACCATTTCGATGGGTCCAACGATTAAATGAGCCTCTAAACCAAACCTCTGGTTTTCCATTCAGATTTGTGTTAGAGGGGTTATAAAATACTGTCACTGTGCTCCCTGCTTGAACATCAAGAGGCTCAGTAAAGACAATATGCTTTTGAGAAAGCAAAAATCTTTTCAAAGTTCTTTCCTTAGTTTCAGCTTTCATGAGAGCTGTTTTTTCAGCCTGCAACAAGAAAAAGTCCAATAACTAAGATTACCGGCTTGAACAGATGTCATCATTCAATTCTATTAAAAACCGAATTCAATTGTATTATGAATGAGTTCTTATATTTGAAATACACCGGTAAATTACATAATTAAATTCAATTCCATATTGTTTGGACTGTATATGAAATTAATTGAATTCTTTATTTTGAATATCTCGTCCTTCATGAATAAAAGAGGCAACATACTAGATAATGTTTAAGGGTGTTTTGGATATATTAATTTAAATTGTAAGTCTTACTGAAACAAATTAGACCTATCTTGGTCTAATTTACTTTTGAACGTTTTTACATAATTGAATTCTCTTTGCATTTTAATTACAGGCCAGGGAATTGAATTCAAATTCTTTATAAAATTCAATTCCAGGGATCTCCAAACAACCTGGAAACTAGAATTCTTGTCCGTGACATCTAATATTTCAGATAAACAGTGCATTAAGGATCAATCTAGCATAGCACAGCCATCACAGCTTAAGAATTCAAAGTATCAGCCTTACCAAAACCAACATGGTGAATTTCATATACTGTACATGAGATACCACATTACAATCATACATTCCCCACTAATTTTTCCATATTTTCAAATAGAAAAGAACATAAGCAGAAACAGACAGCCTAAATATTTTATTTATGCCAACATGGTATGTTAGCTAGAGCCTCATTATGGTAATCTGGAAGTCATTTCATGTAAAGACTAACCTTGGCACGTATAGCTTCCTCCCTTAGCCTCCTTTCCTGCTGGAGTTTTTGGTATACCAACTGCTCTTCCCCAGCCCAATACTCTTCATCAGGTGTGAACTTTGTGACACTAGCATGGAAGTCTTGACGGCGATTGTTATCATACACATTTGCTTTGCCAGGAGGACCATTAGCAAAGACCCAATCCAGGACAACGGCTTCATCAGGCACAACAACTGCATCAAATGAGAGAGAACTAAAGAAGTTGCTTTAACATCAAGATAATTCTAAGGAAAAGCTCAAGATTCCCATTTTTAATATTAAGGATATCATTGCAATAGCTGTTTATCTTTTCTTATGGCCTTAACAAGTAATTGACCCGACCTGCTTTGAACATTGATAACTTATTCTAAGCCACTTCCAAAAGTATCACATTTTGACACCTCACAAAAGAAATTTGTATCTCTCTTTGTCAGCAAGAATGCTGACAATAGAAACCAAAATAATGAGTTAGAAATGCTAATACAATTTTTAAAATTCAAATTTTGAATAAGATGGAGGATAACTACATAAATCTCCTAACCCCAAACTCTGCAAACACAATCATGTATCAACAGAACCATAAAATATAGCATTACATTACAACACATTTATATAGTTTTTTTAACTTCAATTACGTCTACAGATCTGTTTCTAAGATAAACAGATCTCACATAGCGGTTGTTCCTAACTTCCTACACTTTCTGTACCCATTAAAAAATTAATTTCAATGAACAAGATATAAAAGAACAGAAGATAAGGAATAGAAGATGTAAGTCAGCATACCATCAGCATACCACCAATCACCATCTTCTGAACCTGATTTGAGAAGCCTTTCAGCAATTGACAATCCATCCTTCCAATCATTATACCCGCCATGAATCCATACTTCATTTGAATGTGTAAGAGGTCCAGAGCTTCTGTTATAACATAATCTGACCGAGTCCTTGCCTTCAAATTCATTAGGTTCCACATACCAAACTGAGTCGACGGATTTCGCAGCCTTTTGCATCAATTGCTGCAACACTTCTCTCCTTTTCGCGATCTCCCCCCTAGCCAGTGACCTGTCCTCTTCTTGAGCAATTCTCTCTGCTTCAATTCGCCTCTGCTCTTCTTCCTGTCTTTCCCTTTCAGCCTGTTCCTTTGCCAGCCTTTCTGATTCTTTTCGTTTCTCGTCAAGTAAGAAATCTTCAAATGCATTTGCATTCATTCCACCAACAACAGGTATCGAGTAATCATTTTTGTCATTATTGTCATACACACTTTGCCCATTGAAGAACACAAAGTCTACCTTATAAGCTTCCATTGGAACATGCACCTGGCAAGACCACCAATCACCATTAATATGTGTTTTATTTAACCTTATAGTAAAAGGCTTCCACTTCCAATCATTAAATGCACCCATAATCAGAACATCTGGCTCATTACTTAAAATTGAAAGACTCCTGTTAAGGAACAGTTCTATATCTTGATTGGGCTTAACTACGGCAGGATATACAAACAGCTTGTTCCCCCGTGAAATGTTATCCTCTGCAATCGTCTCTATTTCTTGTTTACGATAATTTGCTTCCAACCCTAACTTGAAAAGATGTGAAGCTTCTTCTTCGTTTACTTCATCATCAACATGAATTTCTTCATAGTCTAGTGGCTTTGCCTCTTTATCTTTTCCATTCGCAACATCCCCAATGGAAGTGTCTACAACATTCCCCTCATCAATTGCAGAAACTTCTGCATGTTCTCCAACGGCGCCGTCTTCCTCGGCATTAATGTTAACATCAAGGGTTTTCTTATCATCCCCTGACACCTCACTAACTGTTGGGGTCAAAGAATCACCCTTGATTCCAGTACTTTTTTTTTTCCTCTTTCAATTGGTGATTTAGGTGTGAAACCCTTTGAACCAGGCCCACCCTTAGGCCTTGCAGGGGATGCTCTCTTCTGTCTCCTACGCGGAAAATCTAACAAAAGACAAAGGCCAATTACAGAAACGAAAACGGGTAGTTTGGGACATCATCACTATATAAGTATGACGAAGCAAAAGAACAAACCTGAAGAACTAGCGTTAATGCAAGAAGAAACACAACCAGCCTTGAAGTCACGTCTCCACTGAACACCGAAACAAATAAAGTGTGATTCGGAGATATTTAGCAAATGCATGAAATCGAGATCTAACAAACCACCGTTCGTAATGATTAAATTAAATTAGCATTAAGAAAGCATGAAATTGGAATGACTTCAGAAACCAAACAATAATATAAATATATATATCGCGGGAATAAGGAGTGACTGACAGTTGATGCTCCGTGAGGAGAGAAGAAAAAGAAGGCCGGAGCACCAAATGGCGTCGTCTTCTTCAGCTGAAAAAAGCTTCTTCTATCGCAAAACGCCGTCGTTTTGCAGTGCACTTGCAGTTGCAGCGACATCTCCATTCCTATTAGTATGCGCCTTCCTATTCCTTCCAATAATTCTTCCTCACAACAACTACACTATTACGTAAATTTAAATATACGAGCAATTATTCATCCAGCAATCATTCTCTCTTTGAATCTGTGCAACCAAAACAGTTAATCTTTCGTATTATAAATAATAAATTAATGTAATGCTGTAAGAATTAGGGAACGAAATAATATATAGTTGTAGTGGTACTGATAACGGCGGAGAAGAGTGTAGTATCTGGGCCATACGTTGATTATGATACTCTGTATGTTAGCCACATAGTATTGATTTTGGAGCGTTAAGGGGATCGTTGGTTTCTCTTTCGTTATGTTGTATTGATGAAATTGACGGTGGATGGTGATCTCGTGATTGGTGTTAACGTGGGGTTGGATGCAGAGTAGAGGAGACCAGAGATTGGCTGACGTGGTGAGAGAAAGCAACGGTGAGAAGGAATTGGTCTCAATTTGCGATTTGCACGTAAATTTCAATTTAATTTATGAAATCTTAATTTATTTATTTAATTTCTACATTTTATGAATTTGACTTGTATTATATTTTAAAATACTTTTGATGCATAAATATTTAAAGAATATTGACATTGATAATTGGATATTATATTAGACTCTATAAAAGAATTATTATTTTATAGTATTTATTAAAAAAAATTTCCAAAGCAAGACTCATTTTTTGGATATGAATTTTCATGATGTATTGAGTTTGTATGTTTTTAATTAATATGAAGCAATTTTTTTAAAAATTCCAAAATATAAATTAAAGATGTCTAATTAGAGAAAAAAAAATTGATAGTCTAATTTGAGAAGAGCTTAATTCAAATTTTGAAAATTTATAAATTTAAAGATTAGATTTGTGTAAGTTCATAAATCAAACGGTTGATTTTGTGTTTTAAATTTTTAAAAAGTTAAACTTTATAAATTAAATGGTCAGATTTGTGATCTCCATATTAAAAAAATACCAAATTTTACACATTATTAAAAAAAACTGCTATAAATCCAAAATCAAAATTAAAAAATACGAAAACATATGATACATATCATTTTTGGGATAATGTGAGTAAGAATGGCCAAAAAAAAACCCCAACAGGAAGTAATGAGATTTACAAATCTCTATAAAGATGGAAACTTATTCCGCAAATAAATGGAGACCGAAGTGAGGATTGAAATATTCACTTCATAAGAGATCCATACAATTCTCACGAAAAAAAATCTTAAATATTTTTATATAAGTTTATATTTAATGGCCTTTATTTTTTTTAAAGTTTTTTTAAGAAATAAATTAATGATATATATAATATTTAAATTTATCATAGCTAATTATTTAAATTTGTGTTATTACAAGAGGAGAATACTATCATCAAACTATAATAAAAAATTTTCTATTATATTTTATTTTAATTTGTATGTTGGAAATTTTTGTGTATATTAATTATGTTGAATTTTTGTTTGGATTATATTCTAATTTGATATATTTAGTTGAATAATATTTGATTTTAATTTTAGGATGTATCTACTATTTATCCTAAAGACATATGTTAAGACTACAAAATAAAAAAGTTTTTGTTAAAAATATAAAAAAATTTAAATTTTTAATGTATTTATTTTATATTCATTAAATGAAAACTTTTGAAATTTTTCATTAATAATAAGTTTATTAAGTGTTTTTAGAACGCAGGTTAGCTAAACCTATAAATTATGATTGTGTTATTTTTTTCAAAAAAAAATTAAAAAATATTTTTATATATATGTGAGTATTCGCTTCCTCTACAGAAAGAAAATAAAAAAAATCTATAATAAAATAAGACAAAAATAAAAAATATTTTACTAAATAGAATAGAAGAAAGAAAGAATTTTCTCATGTAAAATTTTATTGTCATTTTTAAATGTGAATCATATTTATAAAATTTAAAAATTAAAAATTAAAATTTCTTTAAAAGTTCAAAGATCAATTTGAGTATTAAATCCTCATTTAGATTCATGTCATCAAATGGAGGCTTGCTATGTAGGGAACTTCACACGAGGTTTGTGCCAATTGCCAAATCCAGACATGTATTAATTCCCTATTTGCATTAATTTATGGGTAAACTATTGTTTGTTGTCCTTTTGTTAGTTTTGGGTTAAGTTTTATCTTGTTTCTAGATTTTATTGCCATATTTTTATATTTTAATCAAAATTAAATATTTTTTCAAACATTTTTTATTCTTTAAATCTTTTTTCGGAATATTATTTTTTTCTTTTATTATTCTTTTTTATTCTTCTATTATTTTTACTATTAAACACTAATTACCATTATGGTTCCTATAATTATGATTGTTGCTGTTATTTAAAAGAAAATAATAATAGAAAAATGAATATGTTGGGAAAAAATTAATTTTAACAAAACTAAAATTAAATAAAATAAGATGTTTGAAATAAAAAAATACAGATATTAAAAACAAAATTAAAATTTAGCACTAAAACTTTATGCTTCATAAAGATTCACTTAAATTAACTGGAAAAAAAATTAAGTGAAATTTAATATGTGCTCTTATTTTGGTTTATATGAGATCTGTGTGATTTTATTCAAAGGCTCTGAGCAATTTATGCTTTCCTATTATTACGAGGTCAAAAATAAATGTGCGGCGATTATTTTTAGAATTACTACATCTCAGAATGTGATTATGTCTGAGTTAGTTATAACTGTCATTCTATTCTATTATGCATAGTTACTAGTTTATAATTATTTATGTAAAGTTTACACATCCAAAAATTCCAAAAACTACACATTCAATTTTTTTAAATTGTACATCTAAAATTTATGTTGACTAATTATTGGCTAATTTTTATTTTTCTATAATTTTATCCTATCTCAAAAATGCCTAAATGTTGCAATAACTGCAATCAGCTATAATTATATTAACATATATTATAATTTTATTATCTGGAATTTGACCTATTCTTTTTGATAAATTTATAAAAAAAAAATCATACTTGTATAAATTATTTAAATCCCTCATTATTGTTGCATTTTACTTTATCGAGTAAATATTCTAACATCAAAGAATATAGATATATTTTTCCCATAGAAAATACAGTGGCTCACAATCCTCCAGCTAAGCGTATAAATATAGAAGGTTCTTTACATGAATGAATGGCTAAAACAAAAAAAAATTATGTTATTCAAGAATCAAAATCCAGCAATAAGAGCTACGTATATTTTTATTTATAAATCATACATAATAAATCAAGCTGCATATCAATTTATGTATCAAAAATTAGCAAAATGCACTTCCAATGTACAATAGTTAATATATAATTAAGAGAAGATAAGCTAATGTAGGACATCAAAATTAAAATGAAATAATATGAATTAATAGAAATGTGGTTGGTACACCAAAGAATGAATGGTATGATCTGTTAGTATTAAAAAAAAAGGAAAACAGGAAAAGTCACAAACTGTGAGACCGAACAACCTTTTACACTGCTATACATGTATTATGATCTTTTCTTTCTTCCTTCTTCTAAAAGAAGTGGTGCTACAATGGTATCATATGTTTTCTGGTGAGGGACTACTCCCTTTAGAATCATGTAGTCATGCAATGCAATCACCTCATCAGGACTACATGTCTTGATAAAGTGAGTAACAAGTGTAGTGTATGTTACAAAATCAGGACAAATACCCTGGACAATCATCATCTTCATCAATTCTTTTGCTTCTTCCTCGCAATCACACTTGCAGAGAAGGTTTATCAGTGTATTATACGTGACTCTATTCGCAGAAATTCCCAAGCTCTTCATTTCCATAGTCAAATTAAACACTTTATCAATCTGTCCGCCCGTGCAATATCCACTAATTAAGGTATTAAAGGTCGTCGCATCAAATAATCTTCTCTTTCGTAATTCATCAACTATGTATTTTGCAGCATCTATTGAGGCCATTTTGCACAGACCATTAATGACAGAATTGTATATTGTCAAGTTAGGCTTCTCATCCATCTTTATCATCCAATCAAAAACTTGAAGCGCATCGTTTGTGTTACCTAATTTACAATATCCATCAATCACAGTTCTGTATGTATAAACATCAGGAGTCAGGCCACGGATAATCATGCTGCCCAATAGTTGCTTGGCTACTGCCATATTTTTCCTTTTGCATATATAGTTAAGAAGTATATTGTGAGAAAAAGAATTCTGTATTAGATTATGTTCTAAAATCTGGCTATGAAGCTTAAGAGCTTCAGTCAGATATCCATTTCTGCAAAGGCCTTTGGTAAGGATTGCATAAGAGTACTAATCAGGGCATATATGCTTATCAATCATGTCAGCTAGTAGCAAAGAAGCTTCCTCAATACCTCCTTCACGATAAAGCCAATGTAAAATCGAATTGTAAACAACATTATTAGGGACCAATCCCCTTTCCACTATTACATCACAGAGCCTCAATGCCTCCTCCAAACTTCCCCACCTCGCATACTCATCTATCAAAGTAGCATATGTCCGAACACTCGGCTCTATATCTGCCTTGACCATTTTATGAAGCATCTCTTCTGCAAGTAATAATTTCCCATTCTTGCAGAATCCGTTGATTATGGAGTTGTAAGTAACAGAATTGGGCCAAACAAAATCCCCTGACATCATGGTCATATTTTTAAAAAGTTTCAAGGAAAGACCCAAGTTGCCAATCTTGCACGCCGTATCTATGATTATGTTAAACGAGACTACACTGGGGAAAATTTCACCCTTCATCATCCTATATAACACTGAAATAGCTTCCACTAGTCGGTACTCCTTACACAGAGCATAGATAACCAAATTAAAAGTATTCACATTTTCTATGTAACCAAAAGAACCCATTCCTCTATACAAATTCCAAAACCTATCGATTTCATTCAATTGCAACAAGTGATTTAGGAAATTGTTCCAAGCATGAATAGTAATGAAACAATCCCGGCTCCTTAAATTATAGATGACATCATAAGCACCTTCAGTAGCCCCAACCTGAGTACAACCCCTCACCAATGCATCAAAAGCCGCAATACTAGAGCAACATCTTCGATAACTCTCTACCAATACTTCCAACAACACCAATGGAGGAGTGCCCTCTTCAGTAATCAAGTTTCTCAAAAGAAATAATACCTCATCAAATCTTCTTGACTTCACCAGCACATGAACCAAAGTGCAACAGGAATCTAATGAGTGAGAGAACAACCCTCCAACCCAGTTATAAAAATCTAAAGCCAACTGTGGCGAGTTTTGGAACTCGCAAACAACTCGGCTCACCAAGGAGCTGGTGAGCTTGGGGGATAGTCGCTCCAACACACTCCATCTCCTATGCTTCAAGTTAACACAAATAGCTCTGAAAACAATATATCCAGAACTTGGGTTTAAGAAACGCTTACCAGAATGAAAAGCTCGAGCCAAATGGTTACGACTTTTGGATGAAAAGAAACTCAAAATCATACCACTTCATCGAATAGCCAGCCAAATACTACGTGTACACTGTTTATTAAAATAATTATAAAAAAATCTTTAAAGAGAAAATACATAATGGATAAAACTAAGGAATATAAAATAGGGAAGAAGTAAAAGTTTAAATTTTAGCTGAGGAATTACCTTGAAAAGCTCCTTCTGCCGCCAAAAAAGAGTGAGCTCTCCTTTTTTTTCTTTTGGTCAAGGAAATGGGTTGGGCACACCCACTCCATCGGAAACAGTTCCAGACGATAGAAGACGCTACGCGAAAAAGAATCGGCAGAGGCCGTCACAGGTGGCCAGCGCAGTGGAGGAAAGGAGTACTCCGTAACCAAGCTGTAGATGATGGATGGCAGGAAGCATCAAGCGAAAACCCAAGAGTCCATAACAATTTCAAAACAACGTTATTGACTGGAGTCTAGAGTTCTCTCTTTTATTGGGCCTTGTATAATGAAGCTCATAAACTGAGCCCAATAAAGAGCTTATTCAATCTTCCTCATAAGAGGTTTTTGGTGGGTTTACTTTACACTTTACAGTTACAGCTGAAGACTGAGCAGCAAGCATGGAGTTTGAGAAGAGAAAAGCGGCAACACTATCATCGTTGAACTCAACCGAGCACGACAAGTCTCCAAAGGGCAGTTTGGACATTCCAATAATACCTCTCATCAATGCACTCAACAACCACCCTTTCTACTTCACTACAAGCTCCTGCTCCGGCAGAATCTCAATCCTCTCTCAGCCTCTTCAAAACGAGGCCGTTTCAACGCTTCCCAAGAAGAAAGCCAGAGGCGGCACCTGGCTCTTCGTTTCCCACGATCCTGCCGATACCGACTCCGTCCTTTCCCTCCTCTTCCCCACCTCCGAGTCAACTCAGTCCTCACCCGTTCCCTCCGAACTCGTCTTCAGATTCGAGCCCCTCATCATCGCCGTCGAGTGCAAAGATCTCTCTTCTGCTCAGTCGCTGGTGTGTCTCGCAATATCATGTGGTTTCAGGGAATCTGGCATCACTAACGCCAGCAAGCGTGTAATCATAGCGATTCGCTGTTCGATACGGTTGGAGGTGCCGTTAGGGGACACTGGCAAGATTATGGTGAACCCTGAGTATGTTAGGTATCTTGTTCAGGTCGCAAACGACAAGATGGAAGCTAATAGGAAGAGAACTGAGAGGTTCCTTGCAGTGTTGCAGCATTCCAATGGTTTTGGAGGGGGATCTGTGGTTGCGGATATCGGTAACCATTTACTGCCAAATTGTGATCATTATGAAGTTGAGAATGAGTCTCGGTCAGGAAACGAGAATGGAGACACCTATTCAGGTATTTGATATTTCAGTATGATGGTATTTGATGATTAGAATATCATGTTGCTGCTGCTGTTTGCTTATGTTTTGTAGCACCACATTTATAGATATATTAACTTTATGATTAATATCATACGGTAATGAAATGCGTGGGTAATTATACTGATACATATTGATATGTATCTGATTGCAGGACAACTTTCCATTTAATATCAATCAAAAAGTCTGAATCTTTGAATGGTTGGCAGGATTTGTTGGTTCTCCTGTTTGTAATGTGCCAATTACACATGTTGAAGTTGTTGGTGAACCAGTGGAGAAACTTTTTCTATGGGGCCATTCAGCTTGTGCATTGGATAATGGCAAGGTGGTTGTATTTGGTGGCTTTGGAGGGCCAGGGAGACATGCAAGAAGAGATGATTTGTTGCTGCTTGATCCATGTTCTGGCAATCTTGAAATGATCAGCACTCCTGCATGTGAGTCTCCATCCCCACGACTAGGCCATACAGCTTCCTTGGTTGGAGATTGCATGTTTGTGATTGGAGGTCGGACTGGTCCTGATAAAATTCTGAGTGATGTATGGATCCTTGATACAACTAAGAATTATTGGAGGTTGCATCAATGCGGCGGTAGTGTCTTTCCTCCCAGGTAATGATTTACAGTTTTCTTTTATATTGTTTATGGTATATATGTTATGGAATCATACATTATAATTCTGTCCATAAATGCTTACAACTTATTGAATCTCTAAGTTGTATCGCAACATTTTTGCTGTAGCTTGATTTGGCAACAATATTTTCTGTGTATTTTAACAGTGTAAGGTTAATGTTTTTTTGTATAGACATCGTCATGCTGCAGCTGTGGTGGGTTCAAATATCTATGTATTTGGAGGACTTGACACCGATATTATATTTTCTTCCTTTTATATTCTTGACACACAAAATTTACAATGGAAAGAGATACCAGTTAGTGGGGACTGGCCTTGTGCACGCCACTCTCATGCAATGGTGGCATCTGATTCTCAGATTTATATGTTTGGTGGATACACTGGTGGGAAAGCACTTGGAGATTTATATAGGTTTGATGTTCAGAAGTGTCAGTGGAAGAAGGAAAAGACTGCTGGAAGGATTCCACATGCTAGGTTCTCACACTCAATGTTTGTGAATAAAAATTTTCTTGGCATTATTGGTGGTTGCCCAGTCAGACAAAATTGTCAGGAGTTAGCTTTACTTGATTTGAAGCTTCGTCTATGGAAGCATGTTACCCTTAATTCTGTTGGTAAAGATTTGTTTGTGCGTAGTACAGCTAACGTTGTTGGTAATGACCTTGTTATTGTTGGTGGTGGTGCAGCATGCTATGCATTTGGAACCAAGTTTAGTGAGCCAGCAAAAGTCAACTTGCTCCATGTAACATGTTCACGTGATGATCCTTTGCCCATCAAGAATCAGGACAACCATATGAATATACAGAGGGAACGGACAAACGGGAATATGATTGAACATTCTAAAGGATCCCAACCTGTACATGCACCAAATGTATTGGAAAATGAAAAATCAGATGTTAATGGTGCCTTACTTTGTTTAAGTAACCAAAGTCAGAAGATTGCATCACATTATGTCCTGCAACTAGAAAAGAAATATGCCAAATCAGGGAAGGACATATTGAAGAAATTTGGATGGTTAGACTTGGGGAGGAAGGCATGCTCTGAAGAGGGTGGAATGCATATCCGTTTTCCTGTTCGTAAGGAATTTGTTACTTTATTTAATAAAAGGATTCATCATTCAGCTGATGCAATTAATGGAAATAATGAACTTATCTTCTCAAAACCACATAATCGAGATGGATACTCGTTAAATGAGTTGTCCTGTTCTGAAGGATTGAATCTTCTCGTTGAATATGGTGCAATTATGTTGGTAGACGAGGTTGTTGAAGTAAGAAAAGCTGCCAGGTCCCCTTTGAAAGTGATGAATGAAGCTGTAACATCTTTGATTAAACATAAAGGCCTACCGGAATTGCTTCTAGAGGAATTGCCAACAAGGTTCTTTCATTAAAATTGTTTCTCTAATGATTGCTATCTTCACAGTTATTTTTGTGCTTTTATGTCTTTTGTTCTTGTATGTGCTTCCTCTAATTTTGTATATTTTATTTAGTAATCTTTTATGACTTATAGGTGGGATCGGCTTGGAGATATTGTCATAGTTCCAGTGGCTTCTTTCAAGGATTCCTTGTGGGACTCCATCGCAGAGGAGCTTTGGCCCATTGTTGCCAAATCACTTAAGGCCCATCGTCTTGCTCGCCAAGTAAATCATACATGCATGAAAAATGCATAAATATTATATTCTTGCCTTTTCCTCCACGAACTTCATCCTACTGATTTATTGTTTTCCATGCACATGATCCTTTCTTCTATTTTCCCTTTTTGTAAAGATATCTTCTTGAAGTGGCATGCATAAAATTTATGTCAAGGATAAGGATTTCCTGATATGACTTTGACAGATATAGAAAACACTGAAATTACCAACAGAAAATGGATTATAAAGGCTAAATGTGGCATTTTTCTCTTAAAAAATGTATTAAATCATCATTGTATGTAGTTTCAGTTAAGGGTAGTGAATTTTCAGTCCTTATTATTAAATATCTATGTAGTGATTGATCTTTGGAATGGGAAAAAAATATCTTGAAATGACTAGTAAATAGTGTATGATAGGGCCCTGTTGCTGCTACTGGTACAAGAGATAGCAAATTGCAAATTCTTGTTGGAGATAATGGTTGGGTCAATCATCGAGAAAATGGAATACTTTATTCTTTTGATGCTACAAAGTGCATGTTCTCATGGGGCAATCTATCCGAGAAGCTCCGGATGGCCAGGCTAGATTGTAAAGATGAGGTTATAGTAGATCTCTTTGCTGGCATTGGCTACTTTGTGCTGCCTTTTCTTGTCAGGTATTCTGTGTTTTGGTACTGGCATGCCATTGTTTTATACAGAATCTCTTCTAATATTTGCTGTCTTAGGGTTTGGGGTATTATTTGAGAAAAATACTATTTAACCTCCTTGGGTTCTTTTTATTCCCTCTAATATTATTTTTGTTAACCTGTGTTTATTTATAGTGTGATTGCATGGTCTTATGCAGGGCCCATGCAAAACTTGTATATGCGTGTGAGTGGAATCCCCATGCGGTAGAAGCACTCAAACATAATCTACAAGCTAACTCTGTAGCTGACCGTTGTATTGTGCTTGAGGGAGATAATCGAATTATGGCCCCCAAGGTATATAGTATTTTATTTTATTTTTCGTTTTATTTTTTCTTCTCCTGATAATTCAATACTAGAGTCTCAACTCACTACATCAAGTGAGGATCAAATTTGGAAATAAAGACAAGCAACTGAAAAAATCTTCTATAATAGTTTGCTTTATTCTAAGAATCGCATGTCTAATGACCAAAAAACAAGAGAGGATCTGTTTTTTGTTTAGCGGTGAAGATAATTTATAGTTAGCTTGAGAAAAAGAAAAAATAAGCACTTCTTTGACATATTATCAGAGATACTCTTCTGAATGAAGATGAAGGGAAGAAAATTGTGCAGAGGAAACCAGGGGATGATTGTTACAGTAACTTTAATTTTATTTTTACATATCAAAAGTATCTTCTCTTTTTTACTTGAAAAGATTTAGTAAAATCAGCTTTGCGGGATGAAAAGATTAATCAAAGGAAAGAACATGGCTGATAGAGTATCTCTTGGTCTCCTTCCATCTAGCGAGTGTAGCTGGGTCACAGCTGTCAGGGCTTTAAGGTAATTGCATGATTGCTTTCTTTGCCTTGATTCTTCTCACAAAATGATTATCCAGGATGGTTGAAATTGAAATGACCGTGGGACTATGTTCCCTGCTCTTAAACTTAATTTTCTTAAGTTGCTGATATTTCTCTAAAATATTGCCATATTATTTATGTATCAAGGTATGAATGAAATGAGGGAGAAACTGTCTAATTAGCTGCTAAGTTATTCATTCAGCTTGAATTTGATTATGAAATACTTTATCGTTCTTATCCAATAAATAAATTATTGTATGAATACAAATTATCTGAGATGATGTATGCACGTCCTGATTCCCAAGCCGTTCTTATTCACCAACTCTATTCATAATGATACTAAAGTTTAGGTTCATCTGTCATCTTATCAATTGCATGATTGAAACTTATGCATCTGGAAAATTGCATTTAGCTAAAAACGTATAGAATTTCTGTTTTACTTGTGCTGTGGGGTAATAAAATTTGTATAGAACAATCAAGAAAAATCTTTACATTGCATAAATAGCTAGCTTAATTCAGCTCAGATTTACTTGTGGGCCATTGGTAACTAATTCCACTCTTTCTCGTGAAATCAATGTTGCAGGAGAGAGGGTGGAATATTACACGTCCATGGGAATACAAAGGACACTGAAGAACGTCAGTGGACTGATCATGTGTTGAAGTCCATAGATGAAATTGCTAGATCTGAAGGTAGCACCTTTCTTCATTACAAAAAGGAAAATAAATGTACAGTGAGCTTGTCTCAATGCAAAAATGATGATGTAATTTCTGGAACTAATATTGATTACCCAACACCATTATGATTTTCCACAGGTTATTGTTGGGAGGTTTCAATAGAACATGTAGAGAGGGTGAAATGGTATGCTCCGCACATTCGCCATGTCGTTGCAGATGTAAGATGCAGACAGATCAGAAGATAGCTATTGGGACGTGGTCTGAGGTTTAAAACTGCCTTCTTCATGCAATCAGTGCGGATAGCAAAAGCAATTGCTATAATATGTTCAACTTCAACAATTATCAGACTGGCAGATGTTGCATGCATTGGCATACTTGTGTCTCATTCCAGGTTCTGCATACTTACAGAGTTACAGTTGATGTTGTAACTGTTATTCATCTTGTTCTCAGTATACAGTTTGTTGTTCTAGAATAGTTAATCCTATCCATCAAAGGAGGGAGAAGAGGGGAGGGAATCTTTTTCTGCACCAAATTGTTGTACCGTTTTCTTTGTTTTTGGTTTGTGGGGTTTATTGATATAAGGTTTGTGTTAATTTTTTTTTCATTTGGTCTGGATTCTCTGGTAGTACATCAAAACTGTTTCCACTGCAGAGTTTGGCCCATGTTAAAGCCCAAAGTTCCGTTGTTAGGGCCAAGATTTTGTTGCAACATAATTCATTCATGTCTGTACAATAAAGTTGGACAATGGGTCCAATAAGTAGGTATAACGTCAAATCGCCAATAGTATCTCAGTATGCAACCAAAACTAGCGTTATCTCGGATCAAAAGGAAAAAAAAAAGGTAGAACGCTATCCAATTATCCATAACTTCGTTGTAACACTCGTAGCCCTCGGTGATAAATTTTCCGTGTAAGGTTTGGTATTCCTTCGGAGCTCGACTAGGCTCAATATATAACCATGTTTTTAGGTATAGAAGATAGTCCTCAAAAGCTGTGAATTGTGATGTGTTAACTGTTAAGACTTAAGAGTAAGGTTTCCGTAGTTAGTAGTTACGTCTGATGGCAGTATTCTTAGCTCATATTTTTGGCTTATCTCCCTTCCCTGCAATGAATGAGTTGTCTACTTTTGCATGTAAGTTTGGGGCCCTGATTTTAGACACAACACCTTCTTTACATTTTGTCAATGAATAATTGAATAACAAAACGTGGATCCAATTAAGTCAGTCCACGAATAACCTTATCTTGCAATTTTCGTTTCATCATATTCATATGTCACAAAACTGAAAACTGCATAAAGTATACAATATAAAAAAAATTTCAAATGATTATATTTCCGTAGTTTTAAATTTTTAACCATTAATTTTAGTTACTATATATTATATGTAATTTTTATAATTGAAGTTAACGATTAAAACTATTAAATAATGTTTATATTTAAAATTCTTCCAACATTATATAGGATACGAGCATACAAGGTCAAGTTATCTGACAAAGACGTTTTTTATCGTTTGAAATTAAAGAGCATACAGTGGCATTTTCCCGAGTTGAAAGGCAGTGTGGAAGTGGAAATAGCGACTTTTGGGGATGAGTGTGATGAGGTGTCCCACACCATTGATTATTTGCACAGAGATTGTCGGTGATCAAAACGGCTTACTGCTACGGCTTCGCAGCCAGCAAGCTAAACCTGCGCCATCAGCCACCAAATTTAGCCGCCTCCTATTCTGGGAATCCCATCTTTTTGTCAACGTGATCGCCTTATGGGTGGCTTACAGGCTTAGGAGTTAGGAGTGATGACACTTTTCTTCTGCTTCCATTTTTAGATGGTTCTTCAGTCCTCACGTCTTCTATGAGCTTGCCATTGGAACTGGGATAAAGGCTCCTCTGTTCTGAGCTCTTGTATTTACATCCATGTCCTTGCTCATATCTTAATCATCCAGTTGAATCTTACTGTGGCTTAAAATAATACTAGTTGATTCCTTGTCCCAAGATCCCAATTAAAATAAAGACACCATCACCCACGTAGCGTGTAAAGTAAATCCAATACTATGCATTTGAAAACTGAATGTGCTTGCATTGAGTCACCTATTTTTTAAGCAATAATGGTAAGGAATAACATGGTCTCACTAAATCAGAAATAATTTTGTAATTTCTCGGCTTTGTTGGTTGCACTTTGTCGATTGAAAACAACTTTTTTACCATAATAAGTTTTATATATATATAGATTTTGAATGCATGAAAACAGCTTCATGCTATTTATTTACTGATGATTGTTATGGTACTTTACAAATGGTATCTAATTTGCCAAAATAAATAACTAGTTAATATTTAATAAATCTTAAATATTTAATTTTTTTACTTTAAAAGATAATTTAGATAATTTAAACACTATAGTCTATATCACAGAATTGATTTTATTTATTGGTGAATACTATGGTGTCTATTATTTTATACCTAAGTTACTAAAAAAAGTAAATAAATAATATTTAATAAATTTTACATGATTTATTTTTTACTTTAAATATTTTATTTTTTACTTTAAAAGAGAAGTTAGGCAAAGACACCATAAAACTCACCTTATTTATTTATACTACTTCACAAAAACCCATAATAGTAATAATAAGGTACAGTAAACTCTTCACATCATTCATGAGCCATTGTTTTCAGCCCTTTGTGTAACAGTGTAAGTGCTTCACAAAAACCCACTGGAGCATTTTTTTTAAGTTTCCAAAATATCAGTATAACTTCAAAGCATTATTAATTAAAAGAGTTTGTACAAAAAGAATGTAAAATTTAAATTTAATATATTTATTATTCATTTATTAAGATAAAAATATAAAAATTCTTATTAATAATAAAAATTTAGTTAATATGTGTTATTAAGACACATAATAAACTTATCATTAATAAAAAATTTTAAATATTTTTATTTAATAGATACAGAATAAATACATAACTAAATAAACCTTAATAATAACTTTAACATATATTTTTAAAGCATTTATTAACTAAACCCAAACCCGAAAATAGGATAAGAAGTCCCACCGAGCGTTTGATCATTATTACATGGCATCAAATTCACAAGCCGAGGCACCTTTCATAAATAATAATAACGGAATGGAAAAGTTTAGGCCAGTAATTTTTATATGAAAAAATATACGTTACCAAGAGAGAGTCTGCCAACTATTACTAACACGGTTTAAATTAGGATTAAACCATGATTAATTTAGATGTGGCTTTATTTAATAGATGAGTTTCATGTCTAGCCCAACTCAAGTTGGCAGATTTTGGCAGATAAAAAGTTGGTAACGTAGCACTACTGTTTTTATATTTTATGATTAGTACTTAATTATTAAAAAAATATTTTTTATTATTGAATATAATTTTATATTATTAAAAATATTATTAATAACTAATTAATAATTATAAAACATAAAAATTGTTGTTTCCTAACACTCTTTATAATAAAAATTCAAAAGCCAAGGCACCTTTCATATAATAATAATTAAGAAAAAATTTAAGGAGCCAGCAATTTTATTACAGTTTGGCCAGCATGTAACCAATAGAAAAAAAGTAAATCATTGGATGAAATCTCACACCAATCTCACACCATCAAATCATTATTGATGGCTAGTTGATGACTATCAATCACAAATATTGCTGGCCCCTAAACTTTTCTATATATTTTATACTAATAACTAATTTTAGTAAGTAATTTTAACGTATAAATAACATTACGGTATCTTGGAACTAAACTGGAGAAAAACATGAACGTTACTGCTAAAGATAAGATAGTGTTGAAAAATGTTTGTTCCTATCGATTAGTATCCAATGAAAGTAGAAACGCTAGTTTGTGGAAACTTTCATTTCCATAAGTATATGCAAGAAAAGTTTTCCTTAATCAAAGAGCAACTTTTTTAATAAACGCAACTAAGCAATCAAGAGAGAGTGAAGAGTAATGGCTCCCAAAACTTGTTTCCTCTTCTTCTTAGCTTTAGTATCCTTTTCAGCAGTACTGGCTTTTGCGGAAGAAGATGATCCTGGCCTTGTTATGAACTTCTACAAGGAGACATGCCCTCAGGCTGAAGACATCATCAAAGAACAAGTGAAGCTTCTCTACAAGCGCCACAAGAACACTGCATTCTCCTGGCTCAGGAACATTTTCCATGACTGTGCTGTTCAGGTAATAATCGCTCATCAATAATCAATAATCAATAATCAGCCTTTCCAATTTCCATAACTAATTACACTTGTTTTATGAGAGCAGAGGTGTGATGCATCGCTGCTTTTGGACTCCACAAGAAGAACCTTGTCTGAGAAGGAGACTGACCGAAGCTTCGGGCTGAGGAACTTCAGGTACATTGAGACCATCAAGGAAGCTGTGGAGAGAGAGTGCCCTGGAGTTGTTTCCTGTGCTGATATCCTTGTCCTTTCTGCCAGAGATGGCATTGTTTCTGTAACAATTCTTTAATTCTTTCTTTCTTCTTTCTTTTTTTTGTCATTCTCGCTTCGTTTTTGTTAGTTACAAACAAGTTACAAATCTTTGCAGCTAGGAGGTCCTTACATCCCTCTAAAAACAGGAAGAAGGGATGGTAGAAGGAGCAGAGCTGAGGTCGTTGAACAGTACCTTCCAGACCACAATGAATCCATTTCTTCCGTTCTCGACAAGTTTGGCGCCATGGGAATCGACACTCCCGGCGTAGTTGCATTACTTGGTATACTATGCTCTATTTTATTATGTTGAGGGTTGAGTTAATAGTCCATTATTATGGTTGATTATTGTGTTAAACGTGACACAGGAGCACACAGCGTTGGGCGAACCCACTGCGTGAAGTTGGTGCACCGTTTGTACCCGGAGGTAGACTCAGCGCTGAACCCAGAGCATGTGCCGCACATGCTGAAGAAGTGCCCGGACTCCATTCCGGACCCAAAGGCCGTACAGTATGTGAGAAATGACCGTGGTACCCCCATGGTTCTGGACAACAACTACTACAGGAACATCTTGGACAACAAGGGGCTCTTGCTGGTGGATCACCAATTGGCCCATGACAAAAGGACTAAGCCTTTTGTGAAGAAAATGGCTAAGAGTCAGGACTATTTCTTCAAGGAATTCTCCAGAGCCATTACCATTCTGTCTGAGAACAACCCTCTCACTGGCTCTAAAGGTGAGATTAGAAAGCAGTGCAATCTTGCCAACAAGATCCGTACCACCGACGACGAGCCTTAGCTTTCTTAAGCCTAATTCTGCGAAAATAATAAGCTGCTGTTGCTGCTGTGTCTCAAGATCTCTGCACAAATTAGATGCTTTTCTTTTTTCTTTCTTTATTCAATAAGGATAGTGGGTAATAGCTATGTTGATGCTTATGAATGATGATGATGATGATAATGTACGCATGTGATGTGGGGCCTGTCGTGTATGTGTATGTGTATGTATGTGATGATGCATGGCATGGCATGGGTGCGTGGCAGTCACAGTTCAATGTATGTGCTATCAGTTCTCGCTCCCATTCATGCTTATTCATTATTGTAGTATACAAGCGTAGCTTCCATTGTTATATGCGGATAAGGACGAAGAAAAAGACGTACGGGTAAAAGGGGCAAAAGAAGCATAAGATTCCAAATTTGTTGCTTATATTTGAAGTTTATAAAATTCAACAAGTTTTAATTAACAGTATTAAATGCACCAGAAATCAAGGGCGGGTAGAATAATCAACAGTGGTTATTTGCTTAAAATATTTAATATGATGCATTAATGCTCTGCATTTAAATTTGTGTTAATTAAGTCTAAATACATTGATTTAACAGAACAAAAATTAATTATAACTAATATTATTCTAAATTTTATTATTTAATTTGATTAAATTTGATTCATAAAAAAAAACTTGAATGTATTAAAATAATAAATGCATATTTTCAGTTTATTTAAAGTTAGGAGTGAACTACATTATTGGCAGTTGGTAGGAAACTAAGGAAAGAAAACAAGCAAAATGGGATACATCACAGATGAAGAATCTTCCTACCTTGAACTGTGTAGTGGACCCACTGCTAAATGCATTAATCAAAACTCGAAAGTGACTTAGGACTTAGGAGAGCTGTGCAAGCAAGAAAATGGAATCACCATCATCGTTCAGGTGGCCCAACATTCCACTGTTCAACTCATAACATCAAATTAACATTACTACTAAAAGAAATCCTTTCATTTCCGTTAAATTACATAGCTGTCTGACTCTGTCTAATGTTCAATTTTTACGAAGTATACATAACTTCGTATTTTCTTTGTTGGGTCAGGACCACAAAATATTGTAACATTTTAATTATCCCAGCCCGTTGACAGTAAGATGTTATGAGCTGATCAACCTATATATATATATATGTGTATGTGTGTGATATAGGTTGTGTCAGTGATTATTAGGACACAGTGAGAAAAGTTGAAAATTATTTCCATGATGATAAATAAGACAAGGTTTGAGTTACAAGCTGCACAGAAAAGCTTATGCATCATGGTACTTCAACCATATGCGAATGATTATTTTTCCAACTGAATGAATCATTTGTGGCATGTCATGGAAGCAGTTGCACTTGCATCATGGTCCTCAGTGCTATCAGTATCGCTGTCACATTGTTCGGAGGCTAAATCATTCTTTCCACCACCTTCTAACAACTTTGGGAAGGTGGAACTGCAGCTTGGGTGATTGTAATTAGGTTGTGTTGTGTGGAATGGCATGTAACTTGCAGCACAAGGAAGAAACTGGTATCCATATGTGGAAGGATAGTGTCCATGAAGATATGTATTTGGTGGAGGCCAATACATCACAGGTACAATAGTACTTGCTGGTTGTGGTGGCAGCATATAATATGAATTGTTATTACCAGTGGCAAGAATTGGATTTGGCATGTGATGAGGAGTATCTTGGGAAATCTGAGATGGGAATGGGATAGAATGAAATGCTGCCATTGCAAATTGAGTTTGTGCTGAACCTGTTGGTGCTAATTGTTGATGATATGATGGGGCATTTATAGAACTATAAGGCTTGAAGATGTCACTAGTGTTCTTTCTCCCCTTGGATTTTGCAGCAACTGTTTTTCCAGTCAAGTTTTCAGGATTTTTGCTTCCCTGCAAGGACAAGACCATATTAGAGTATGTTAATGCATTGTTTAGGTAACTATTATTAGAGTTTTTTACTTTACATTGTCACATGCAATTGGAATTGGAAGAAACAGCTGCTCCCCCTCAGCATCCTCATCAGTCCTGTCATGGATACCATTATATTTGTTAGGTGAAGAAAGTGAAACTAGATATATTGTTTCATGATTTTGATAAACCTGTAATATTTGTGAAGCAAGTCTAAGTTGTGGTATTTGGTTTCTCTCTGAACTAGATCATCAGGAAATCCTGCCATAAACAGAAGTGTGATACCAAGTGCCTTGAAGAAGAAGCTTCCACTTCTAATATGAACCAACATTCCCATTCGGCACATAACTGGCCCAAATGACTTCAATTTGTTTCTTCCCATGCGCTGCCTCACATACCTGCCACATCAATCCAATACTACAATACTAAAAGCCCGATTGAAAAACAAAAGCTTCTTTTTTTTTTTTTTTTTACTTTTGAACGATGAAAAGTCGTGTTTGGCATCATTTAAAAAAAAGTTTTTAATTTTTCGAAAAGTTAATTCACAATTTTTTAAAAAAGTAGAAATATATGACTTTTCTTTTTTGATAAGTCATTCTACTACTTTTCTAAAAAAATTGACTTATGTGAAAATATTTTTTTGTTTCTGCTGAAAATACTGCCCTCCACCACTATTTTTAGGCAAAGTTCTATCTGCTAGAAGTCTTGTCCTTTCACCACCATTTTCCCATAATGATTTATCTGCTAAAAGTATTGACCCTCCACCGCCATTTTAAAACAAACTACCTACTGCATATATCTTTTCCAGTTATTTTTTTATCATTTTATTACTCTATTTTTATTATTAAATTTGTATTTAATTGTGTGTAGTATAAAATCTCAGTTTTAACTTTATTTTTTTCGTATGTGATTTTATTTTTATACGCATAATAATTCATCTGCTGAAAGTATTGACTCTCCACTACCATTTTAAAACAAAAACAAACTATTTACTGCATATATTTCTTCCAGTTATTTTTTTTATCATTTTACTACTCTATTTTTATTATGAGCAACGCTAGGAAACCAAAAGGGTATTAGCCAAAAACCAGCCAAAATACTTTTGGTGAATTCAAAATCTATACGAGTTAATATATGTGGATGTTTCTTTTGCTAAGTATCATAATGTTTCTTTTTCATACTAAATGGATGTTCTTTTATATATTTTTCGTATTTTTTTGTATTGCAAATGTGAATGTCTCTATTTCTTTAAAAATTTTATTTTTTTAAATTTTATAGATATTTAATTATTTTTACTAAAATATAATTGAATGTCTCTTTTATTAAGTATTAGGATGTTTTTTTTCATATTAAATAAATGTTTTTTTTATATAACGACGCCGGAGGGACTCCCGTGAATTAGAAAACAAGGTCTACCATTGCCCTTGGCGCTGCTCGTGGGGTCGCATGCCTACATTCACACGGACCAACATCCTCGTATGGAAACATCAAATCCTCAAATATCCTTCTCACCAAATCATTTGAAGCTCGTGTCTCCGACTTTGGCCTTGCTCATCTTGCTCTCCCGACCGTCACACCCAACTGTATTTCCGGCTATCGTGCCCCAGAGGTCGTTGACTCTCGCAAAGTATCACAAAAGACATACGTCTATAGCTTTGGTATACTGCTCTTGGAACTCCTAACGGGGAAGGCGGCTCCCACTCATTCCTCATTGAATGAAGATAGGTTTACCTGGAGAGCATAGAAGTCGTCGGCGCTTCCAGTAACATTGGCAAGAGAGAGATTTGTGTGTGACCATTGGAGGTGAGTAGGTTAATGTGAGAAAAAAGAGGAAGACTTTTATAGGTTTTAATTAGGTTTACCTAATTAATTTTAAATTTTTAAAATTTTGAATTTAAAAAATTTAAAATTAATTATTAATATAAATTAATGTGGTTTTGTTTAATTTTTGGCTGATCCCCTTTTGGTTCCACATACTTTTCTTTACGTAAATGATTATAATCTTAGTGATTAGGTTATGTAAAAATTCAATATTAAAAAGTATTTGTTATCATGGTCATTTTAATTTTTATTTTCTTGTGTAAAAAAATTGAATTTTTTGAGTTATTTATCCAAACGCTACAATTTTAAAATAAGTACTTCTATTAACTTTAAGCTCTTTTTTCAAAAGAACTTATTTAAATTGTTTATCTAAACTGAACCTAAATCCTAAACTCTAGACTGCTAGATGAATCATCCAACGATTTTCAACTATTAATTTTATATAAAGACAACTGAATGTAAGTTTTTACCTACACATTTCTGAGATCAACGAGAAAGAACTTACTCATTTTGCGGAAGATTTCTTGTCCTTCCACCATACTTAATACACAAGAATAAGCATGATGGACAGCTAGGATCACATGGACGCATGGCATTTTCTTCTTCAAGTATCTGGACAGGACACAACACAGGATTCTCTCTATTTGGATAAAAGATTTTCCTCCGAACACCAGGATTCTCATATAAAACATGCTCCTGCAAGAAAATATGTCCTATGCATCAATATTACACTATTGAATTTATGAAAATAACTGAAAAATGATTTCAATCTCTTACCCCAGGGTTTGTTGGTGATACATATGGTTCTTCTTTATTCAAAATGCTAAAATGCTTCAAGTCCAGCTCATACATATCTTCACAGCCATGTCTTATGCCAAGGGATGAAAAAACTATGATTTTCCTTATTGTGTGGGACTGAGCATTCTTTTGTAAAAGGGCTTCAGACTCTATTATCCTCTTAACTTCTTTTGGGCTAAAAGCCACCTTCTGAGGTTTTTTGTTCTGTGATTTATGTATGATGAATCCTGATGAAGGTACCTCAAATTCAGTCTCTCTAATTTTTGTGCCTTCTTGTGATTTGACTTCTCTCTTCTCGGAATGATTTGTCTTTTGATTTTCATGATCATCTTGTTTCACATAACTAGCTAAGTAACCTTTTTTTTCATTAACAGTTTCAATAATGCCTTCAATTTCTTCATGTCTTTGACTAACTCTATCATCATCATAATTATCATCACAGTCATCATCACTATCTGTTTCATTGAAATCTGCAACAGATTCAGAGTCTGCTTCATTGATTAAGCACTTTGCTGGATCAATGCCAGGTCTATACTGTGAAGCCATTTCACTTTTGGCATTATTATTTTTCTCTTCTTCATCAGTTGCTTGTTCTATCCTCTGCCTTTTGAATTTCTTTGAGCTTGCTGCACCTGCATGTTGATGATGACTTTCCTGATATCAATAAAATAATTTCCACCTTTTAATAATAAAACTGAAGTAAAGTTCAATCATGAAGGAATATTAACTAAACACTTGGTTTTAAATTTTTTAATTTACCATCCCTCCTCACTCAGTAGGATAATTGATCATAGTGCCTTAATCTTACAGCTAAAAGGTTTCAGTTGGTTAAAGAAGTAGCAATCAATAATTCAACAACATTAATGACTTATGATATCCCTATTGTAGCATAAGGGAGTTTAACCAATGTAGGAAAGTATGAATTATCATGCATAGATATATATTACAAGCCAAAAATGTAGAGTCAGAAATAAAAAATAATATCATACTTGAGTTTCTATATTTCTTTCTCTTAGCTGAGCTTCCAGCATTGATATTCTCTTCATAAGCTCCGAATTCTTCTGCCTTTCTCTTTCTAATTCAGCTGAAATCTCAGCAACAACATTGACACTCTCTCCCTTAACTTCTTGCTCTATTACACACAATGCCGAGGCATTGACCAAGCTTGAACAGGATTGAAGTTCTACCATTGAGATTTATGTTAATAATTTATCTGAAACTCTTTGGTTTTGGATTCCAAAAAACGAGATATACCCTCTAATCAAAACTTCAACTTTCCAATGTTTCCAATAACAAAACCTTCCACCATTATATAGTATATAGAAGATATAATTCCTAATGGTTCACGGTTGCAACTTGGCATGAAGAATGGACCCTAAAATATTGGATCATTTGATTGTTAAAAGAGCATTGGAAAGCACAAAAGTTCAGCCTAAGGCAAAGGGAAGTAAAACATGGATATTGAGAAGAGCTTTTACTCTCACTCTACGGAGAAAGAAGACTAATGAAATCAAAGTCAGTGAATGAAGAGAGGAGAATGGGAAATTGGCAATGATATCAATGCAAGGATATGGTGCCTTTTAGCGTTACCACGTGCCTCTCCTTTCATTGTATTTTGTGCCACATAAAAATTGCTATTAACTTCTGATTGTAGAAAAGCAAAATGTTGGGGAGTTGCTTTTTCATGTGTATGTGATAGTAGCTGGTTTTACATACAACCCAAATTATTCTTTTTCAAGGTTTCTTCCATTTCAATCTTATTTTTTTTAGTTTTCACTCAGTATTACACTATACTTAGTAGCTAGTATTTGTTTTGGATTTCTTGTTTCAAAATCCAAGGGCACTACAAATCATGTTATATAAAATAATAAAACCTTATTGCTTGTTGCCGCCTTCAATTTTCTTTTGGCAAAGCATTAACCTCTCAATTAATGACAACTCAGCCTTCATCTTTTAATTAACATGTAGTTGCATTCATTGTCTTGTTTTGAAAGCCTGAGGCAGCTGTATCCCAGTTTAACAGCACTCTATTAGCATCCGAGGCAGCCTTCACATTTATTATTACATTGTTGTTCTAACAGTGTATTATTTAGCCATACTTTGTGCACTTACTTCATTGATCCTTTTGTTGTGTTGGCTATTTCAAGATGCAAAAGAGACAGCGTGTAAGTAGGTCTCTGTATAACAACAGAATACCTGTATATATAAAGCAATGAATGATTTCAGGGGTTTTTGGGGCACAAAAATTATTGGAAGAACCGGTATGCACACGTGCATGCATATACTGATATATATATATATATATATATATGCAACTCAGTGGGATGCGTAATAGACTAAGGTATTAAAGAAAGAAACCTCACGTGGGGCGGATGAGCAACCTGAATATGGTTGTCATCTTAATACAAATTTTGTTACGAATATTAAGAAAAATGATATTTGTACTTTCTTTTTTATACACATTTTTTTGGTACATATATTTTTTTTATGGTATAGTAGTAATTATTTTATCTATTTTCACTTTTTATCAATCACTTTAAATGCCAAAAATAAAAACTATACAAAAAAAAGAGTGTATACAAAAGTAGTGCATATAACATTATTAACTTGGTATGTAGTAAAAACATTGGATACCATTTATCCTTCATTACTTAATTAAGAGGAGACAACAGACATTGTGCCCAGTTTGCTTTGAGGTTACCCCAAGAAATGGAGTATGGAATCATGTCATCAAGTTAACACCAAATATAATTGTATATCAGATTATAAGTTAGTAACCAAAATATTTCTTGAATTATATGACACTATAATTTTCCACCAGATAATACGTTAGTAATCAAGCTATCACTATTTTTTTTAGTGATATTTTTCAATTCGACAAGTCAATAACTAATTTGTCACACGTTGGAGTGTTATTTAAGAGTACTAGAGGCAGCAACTTTTGTGACTTGTAGCCATCAAATAACCATTAATGATGATTTAATGGTGTAAGATTGATGTGAGATTTCATCTAATAGCTCACTTTTTATTACTGGTTACATGCTGACCATAATTTAATAATCCAATGTTGAAGATTGCCTTCTTTCCTCAACATTAGACTGGTCATATATCCTCTTGGAAATTTCCTCTGCTAACGGGGGATAAGTCTTCTCCATATCAAGCACGATGCCGGCTTCGTTATGATCTTCAAAGAGATTCTTGAAGTAATTTACGATAGGTAGACAATGAGAATACTAAACATATGAATAATAGATATGTCTAATATTCAATTTAATAGGTATGCGGATTATTATATTTATTATTTTTAATCGAATGGTTATTCTTTTGATTCAATTTATTCATGCACAGTTAAAAATGACTGGATGTTCAATTCACTAGGTATGTAGATGATTATTCTAATCTTAAGGTTTAGGAGACAATTTGGGATGGAGTATTTTTTTTATTGGGTTATGTTAGGTAACCAATAACTTTCTTGAACAACATGAACAATCACCAATCAAATCAAAATACATTACACCTCCAAATTACTCACCTAAATCTTAATATTAGAATAACCATCTACACACCTAGTGAAATGAATATCCGATATATCCATTATTCACATTATTTAGTATTTTCATTGTCTACTTATATTTTTTCTTTTTCATTTTATTAGATTAATTTTAGAATTCATTATTCACCTTATTTATAAAAATCATTGTCTACCTAACAAAATTTTTATTGATTGGTCTACTGAATCTTTAATCCACTCTCCATTATTATATAGTCGTTGGAGAATTTCTAAATTTTTTGTTAGATAAATTGAACAACTCCTAATCTTAAGTATTACATCACGAATAAGTTCATATTATACAATCACACACCCAACACTAAAAAGTTCCATTATTTAGGGCCTTAGTTGGGCATCATAATTGCAGGTCAATTATTTCTGAGACGAGGCCCATATTTTTATTTTTCATTCAGGTGTCCATAGTACTAAACCAGTCCAAAAAAACACAAAAGACATAGTACTAATTAGTTAGTAATGAGTATTGAATTATTGATGACCAGAAAAAGCCTTAACTATTGAATTCCTTGACTTCCACAGTAAAATTAATTGCATAACTACACGTATTTTACATGTGATGGTTCGTAAAGAATCTAATATTTAAAACATTGAAAATTTTGGTTCAAGTACATACAAAATTAACATACAAGAATCATATTTTTTTATGTAATAAAGAGTAGTTTGTTTAAAACATGGTCCACTTTAAAAAGAGAGTAAGAGAGTCATCTTTGGTTCCATTGGTCAAAACATTCTGTGCTTATCGGAATAGAAGGACCGATGATTGTGATATAGATTTCTAAGAGTGGCACAACTTATAAATAACAAATTAAAATCTCAATCATACTTTGGCACCAATTCTACAAAACCAGTGGTCCAAAAGGGACAGGAGTTATGAGCCCAACGTAGAAGAGTTGCGTCGTTTTCATGCTAAAAGAGGTGCAACCAATGGCTTGTCACTCAGTCTCTTAATATGGCTCACTCTCATTCTTGGACCCTTGTTAACCAGTAACCATCCAGTGGCGCCATCCATCCCTTTTCCATTAAAAGCATTTGCTGTTCCTCTCTCAGTGGGCCACCCGTTTTTTTTGTCCACAAATATTTTTGGATCAAATTGGATTTAATGTTTATGGAAAACCTCCTAACAAGTTTTATCTCTTTTTTTTAATTTAATTTTGATACGGTATAAAATAATTTTATACATGAATGATCATCTATGAGAATGAATATAATTGTATAACTATGTAAAATATTTTATACTGTCAGGACATTGAAATTATATCAAAAGATTAATGAATTTTTGCATTAAATATTTCATTTATTAATTATTACTTTTGACACTCAGCATGTAATATTATTATTATTATTAGTTTATTATATATACATTCAATTTCAACAAAATGATATCACAGAATACTGTTGCTAAAGTCTAATGTTTGCATTAATGTAATGGATCGGAGGGAACAGTACTTAGAACATATGATTTTTACTTACCGAAGAGAAAAGACAATTCTCTCATTTCACTACATTTTTATGGAACCCTTGTGGATTTCAAGCCAAAGTCTTTGCATGTATGATGTATCTCCTATAAGAAGACCTTGTTAAGACTAATAAGGAGATATTTTGCATGGTAGCAAATATAAGTCAACTACCACATTAGTATACACACCATTTTTTAGGATAAAATTAAGGACATACGTTTAATTAATTCTAACAATCACTTAAACTAAGTCTTGTAATATGTATTATTGTGTCTATAGTTTCCCGAATCCAGATTTTTTTTTTTGAGTTATTATATTTATATTTATAGTAAAAACAACAAAAGTAACATGCTCTAATTCCCTGAACAAATAATGGTCCTAATGGACTGGTCGGGTGACTTTAGCCTTGTTGAATCAAAAACCAAATAAAATTAGGTCCTTGTTTTAAAAAGTGATAGTGTACGAATTTATGTGATTCTGATTATTTGCAATAAGAACCAACCACCCAAAGTTCTATTGATTGAACACTTTCTTTAGTTTATTAGACGATGCTTCGGCCTCATTCCTTCACGCTTGTCTCGTTCTCATCCAATCCTAAAATACTATTTATTTAATAATTAATATTCAAACAACCATCAGCTTGGATCAACAACACAATTAATGTTCAAGATGAGATTAAAGTGGTACTAGTTCAAGACGGTCTTGATTCTTCATAGAACTTCAATATCCAACTATAAGTTTAGGCTCACTGGCCGTAGGGTTGAACCACAAGTAGTCCACAACAAAACTCATTCATCCAATTTTAACCACAACAATTTTTAATACTATGCCAAAATTTTTAAATTAACACAGCACCAGCCATTAAGCCTGATTAGTGATATTAATATATTAATATTAATCAA